>NW_023397439.1:573080-679220 GCF_011125445.2 Fundulus heteroclitus | reverse complement strand
TTCCTTTCCAATCAAAACACCCTCCAGTTTTTGTTTGGGTAATTTTCAGATTTATTCGAATAAAAAAAAAGCTATCCGTCCAAAATATTCATGTTTAAACCAGCGCCGAAGAGAGATATGAGATAAATCTCTAATTATAATCACATGCGTTATAACTACAACCCTAAAAGAAGGACCTACATCTTGCTTCTCGGTTTTTTGACCTATCTGTGCCTACATCCCGTGTAGGAGCGTACACGCGATGACGTCAGTGTCTAAAAGATGCTCCGATTGGTCATCGCCCCGTGACAACGTCTGACGTTGTGCATGCGCACGATTTAAATTTACTACTCGCCAGCCCGATATTTCCGTGACCATTAACAAAAGAACTGCCTTCGGTAACTATTATTTTAATTATAGCAACCCTTCTTAATATTTACTGTTTGGAACAAGTTTGTATATTTAGTTAAATGGTTTTCCATTTGCTTTAGCAATATTAGTATTTAGCTAGCAGCAAGCTGCTAACGGAAATAATGCTAACTACTTGTTCAGCGAAATTAATCGCTGCAGGGCTAGTAGGTTGAAGAACTGTAGGTTTTGATTGCATTTGTGTTTGCGAATAATCGGTTGTGTGTTTATAATCGCATGTTGACACCGGCGCTGTTCTTAGGGGAGTTGAGGAAATGAACGGCGACATCTGCAAAACGTTTGAAGAGTGGCTGAGAAGATGGGCTGGATGGACGAGGGACTGGACTCGACGGAAAAGAAGGTAACCCTTTAAACCACATGTGTCAAACTCAAGGCCCGCGGGCAGAATGCGACCCGTCAAGAGCCAAAACAGGCCTATCGTGTCATAAACTGGAGTCATATAGCCTTTTAAATTGGCTAAAACTGCCCCTGTAGCGAATGTTGTTGTTTTTTTTTTAACTGTGTAGTACAACGCATCCGCACAGCTCACTAGACATTAGCATGCCACAATTGTTCCCACAACACTAAAACAACCCAGAAATGTCCAAAAGGAGAAAAAGTGATGCAGAATGATGAGTTTAAAGTGTAACGCATCCCAATATCAACTTTGTTTTTGCAGATAAACCAAGCCTAAGGGTGCTACTTACTATGTTACTGTGCATTTAAAAAAATATATATTTCTATGTGAACTGAAATGAAATTCTCTACAGGTGCAGCCGGCTCTTTTAATGACTTTGTGATGCCAAAGTGGCCCAGTATAAAAAATTAGTTTGACACTTTTGCTTTAAACATTGCGATCGCAACACATACGGGAGAACCAAGCAGGGCAGATAATTTAAGGGACACTTACTGGTTTTGTTTGTAGTTGAGGAGTATGATTGGCAAGACTCGTCATGCTGGGACAAGCGGTTCTGGATCGGGATTTGCCTTCGCCAAAGCGGCCCAGAGCGAGTCCAGCGATGAAGAGTTTGACAAATGTGAGTGAGTTTTTGCTGCACACTGTTTTAATGACGCAATCCAGATTTATGCACGATGTGAAACTTTCTCTTCGTTTTTTTTTTTTTTGTGTTTAGTTCTTGTGGAAAACTTTACACCCCAAGCAAAAGCTAAGCCCCAGAATCCACACAGTGCTGCAAAGACGGGGAGGTATGGTAAACCAAGCAAGACGTGTTTTTGTTCTGTTTTTATCAGTAATTTAACTATTTTTAAATGTATTCTTTATTTCAGCTCAACTGTTCTTGTGGAGAGCTCAGATGATGAAGATGCCTTTGCTGCATGTAAGTTCACTGCTAAATGTGTTTAGATCCTTATGAGAGCAGGTCTCATAAGGATTCTGTTGAATCCAAAAAAGGTTTTAAAAAAAACAAAAAAAAAAAACACAACAACTGGACTTCTATTCTGAAGCTGAAGATGTTTCACTTCACATGCGAACGCCACACTACTCCAGACATTTTGAAGTTAGAAAGCTTTCTGGATGGGAAGCGGAACATCTTCAGCTTTAGTTTAGATTTTTTTTATTGATCATGACCTGGATGACGGAGAATCTTCACCAGCATGTCTTATCCCATGTTTCTCTTTTTGCACGTTGAAGTTTTGCAGCGAGTTAAAACCCCTGCAGCCAAAGCGAAGAAAACATCTGGAAGTGGGAGTGAAGACAGGTCAGTTCTTCGATGCGTTGTCCTCATATTGAAACATTGCTTTGTAATGGTACAAGCTTTTACCTTTCCTGAATTTTTTTTAACAGCCTGAAAAACTTCATAGTGGACGATTACTCATCTGATGACGACTTTCTTGAAACAAAATCATCCTTAAGAGGTAAAATTGTATAAACTTTGATTTTAACACCGAATCCATTCTCGTTTGTGCATGCAGTGCCATGGAAAAGTATTCGTACCCCATGACCTTTTTTTTCAGATTTTATTTCTCTAAACCAAAACCTTGAACATCTTTTATTGTGATCTTTATGTAGTTGATCAACAAAAAGTGGTCCACTTGTGGAGTAAAATGAAAACACTTTGCAGAAGTTTTCACGTCTTGTGCTTAATTGGATTGGCCTTCAGAGATTCTTGATGAGAGTTATGTCTAAACTTTTGTTGGGCCTTTCTTACACATGAATATGCTTTCAAGTACGCCGTTGTAGCTCTGATTATATCTAGGGTGATTATCCTGGTGCAACAGTGACCTTCACCCAACTCTTATCAGCCTCTGGAAGATCTTCTCCCAAGATTGCCCTACGGTTAGCTTCCCTGTCACTGTGGAAAAATACACAGCCTCACAGCATGTTGCTGCCACCCTCATGTTTCCTTTAGCCTTCTGTCAGATGTAGTGTTCAGCGTGATGGACAGAAAGTTCAGTTTCCGTCTCATCTGACCTCTTTTTCATTTCACATGTTTACGATGTCCTCTACATGGTCTGCGGCAAAGTTCGAAGTAAATCCCTTATGGCTTTATTTTGACAGTGACTTTTTCCCTCCCATTCATCCCTGGAGGCCAGGTTCGTGAAGTGCTTGATTATTAATTACTTATTGACAGATTCTACCTGCTTGGCTGTGGATCCCTGAAGCTCCTCCTGAGTCACCCTGGGCCTCTTAGTTGCTTCCCTGATTAACGCTGCCTTTTCCTAACCCATCAGTGTTAGTTGGAGAGCCATGTTTTAGTACGTTTACAGTTGGGCCGCACTCTTCTCATTTTCAGATAATGGATTGAACAGTTTTTTTTTAAAAGATGTTTAAAGCTTGAGATTTTTTTTAACCTAACCCTGCTTTAAGCATCTCCACATCTGACC
The DNA here is from genome assembly GCF_011125445.2 of Fundulus heteroclitus. Lineage (NCBI taxonomy): Eukaryota > Metazoa > Chordata > Actinopteri > Cyprinodontiformes > Fundulidae > Fundulus > Fundulus heteroclitus. Next base: position 675,989 of record NW_023397439.1, on the reverse strand, counting down.
TGTCTGCTGTGTCGCTTAGTCTTCTTGAGGACGTTTGTATCTCTGTATGTCCAGGTGACTTGTGGAGTCCTCAGAGATTAGATTATACACAGGGTGGATGCTTTTCTACTCAATGGGTGACTTCTGAACTAACCACTTTTATTTGGAGGTATCAGAGTAAAAGGGAATTCATGCAAACTCATGTCTTGAGGTATATTATTGTAAAGAATTAAGTAAACATTGCTACTATCTATCACCTGTGCGCATCAATAAATGCAATGTGATTAAAATATGGAAAATTTCAGGTGTATGTTATCCTTACCACTGGATGTCAAATATTTGAGTTTTGGCATTTAAACCCATTTGTTTAAAATCTGTTAAATTGATATGTTATAGTACCACAACTAGCTTTTATCTAATCAGTGTATCAATAGTTCACACTTGAACATTTTCTCTTGTTTTGGTTGTTTCTTTTGTCCCACTTCCTTGAATATTAACCACATTCTTCTATTTGGGCCTTATTGTAAACAGTCAAGTGGAGTGAGCCCATGAATGATATGGAGCGTCATTCACAGTTTAAACGACCTCTTTCTATTTCGCAGTTCCTAAAAAGATCAACACTCCGGCAGAACGGCAACCGTTCAGAAGACTCGTCGCCCAGTTTAACTCGCCCGTCTTTGTTAGTGACAGTGGGGACGACGATGAAGACAACGTAGTCATACGGGAGTACTTGGAAGGCCGTCACTCAAAGCCCAGGCCTCAGCAAGAAGAGGACGAGGGCGACAGCGAGGAGGAGAACCGTTCTCCAGCATCGCCGGTTTTCCCCAGTCTCTCCGACGTCATCCGTCCTCCCAGCAAGGGCCAGGCGTTAACGGCTTTGCCCGCGCGCACTTTTTCCGCACCGTCTAGGCTGGACGAGTCGAGCAGTTCTGAGGAGGAGTTTGCGTCGCTGTTGGAGAGGCTGAGAAAGAATAACAAATACAATCTCACCGGCACCTCGCTCACCCCAAAGCCCGTCAAAGGTGAAGCCGTCAATTTGTTTTGACCCTTGATTAGCCGTGCGTTGACGGGTTTCTCTCATCTCAAATCTTTTTTTTTGGTTGAACTTTAGGATCCGAGGCAAAGCTTGTGGTCTCGGCTCCTGCTGTGAAAACATTTGCAGTGCCAGTCTCGAAACCACTAAAGGAAAAACCTCTAGATGCAAAACCCCAAGGAAAGGCCTCCATCGTGAAGCCCGTCAGTCAGACGGAGCCCAGACCCGCTGCGATGAGCCGGTACGCCGCCTTCGTCTACAACCAGACCAAACGCTGTCTGCTTTAATCAAAATGTTATGTTCATCACGTATACAGAGATCTGTCTGCACTCATTTATTTCCAGGATCAGGGTGTGTAAGACCCCTGGCTGCTTCCTGGAGTCGCTCACAATTCCCGGCTCCACATCTGGATCCACTTTCAAGACGAATAAGGAAGAACTCACAAGCAAACTGTACCGGCTCTACAACAGCACTATATTCGACAACCAGGTGATCTGAATCCGTCTTTGCTCTGGCTTCATTTACAATCTGTTACAAATGTTTGTGTTGAAGTGATCATGGATCCGTACTTTGTTCATTTATTTAGTGAAATGTGGCGCCCACAGTGATCTCTGCGACGCTGAGCACACGGGCTGCGGGTGCCGCTCTGGAGGAATAATCACTTCCTCCTATCAGCAATAAGCCTATAACAAAAAGACTATAAATGTACTAAACTGTATTTGTTTTTGATTTTTCCCCTCATTGGATCTTGGACCATTGTTTCCATTACTTCACTGGGAGATGCTAATAGCTGCTAGCTGCTTCCTGGTTTATCCCCAGCTGTGCACACACAGTGTCGTACTTCCGTTATTGTAAATGAGCACAGAAGACTTTTTTTTACTAACAAACTGAGTAAAAACAAAGCGTAAAATTGCAAAATGATAACTAATACACCAGCAGGACGTGATACTCTTTCATAAAAACTTTGTATACAACCAGAGTGAGCAACTGACATATAAATTAAAAGAATATCAAATAATCTGGCTATGCACCTTTTTAAACTCAAAGTGCATCATGGGACATGAAAACAAATCATTACGTCTGCACCGTTAATGTCGGTCTCTACAGATGAATTGCAATCAGACCCCAGATATTGAGTTATATTAATACATTTAATCTTAAAGCGCCTCTCTGGTCCCTCGAAGGCACAGCAGAATAAGAGAAACTGTATTAAACGACAGTTAAAATGAAAGTATGATCTCTTACACAAGCAAACAGAGGGAGAAAGTTGATATTAAAGATGTCTGGTGAGGGGGAGTTCTATATTCAGGGAGCAGAACAGCTGAATGCTCTCTTCCCCGTGTTGCTGGAAGTCCTGGAGAGGATGGAGAAGGATGATCTAAGGGAGGGGGGGTGCAGCAGATCAGATAAGGAGGGGCGAGGCTGACAATGGCTTTCAGTCTACAGAAAAATGTTGAGTTTTATTCAAAGTTCACGCTACATTTTAAAGAGTAACCATTACCTGTCATTAACTTTTAAAAAGAACGCATTGATAAGCATTGGTATTTTAGAAATGTTTATTCTCTGAGAAATGCTGCTTCCTGCAAAGCTGATCTGTCAACGGATACAAATTAGAAAGTTTTATTTATTTACTTTATTCTGCTTTCCTTTTTTTCTTTTTTTGAAGAAAAAAAGTGTAAAATCCTCACACTTCAAACAGTTTCGTCAAGGTTTGCTTTACTAACGTTCATTATACACAAATTATTGTTCTAATTTTTAGCTTCCCACCACGATGTCTGTAACCTGGAATAAGAAGATGCGTAAAACGGCCGGGCACTGCATCACGGGGAGGGAAAAAGGCGGAGGGCCGCGCTACGCTCGCATCGAGCTGTCGGAGAAAGTCTGCGACACTGCAGGTGACACTTCTGAAAGCAGAAATATACAATGTCTGATGACGACGAAGGACTCTGTCGCTTCTTCATGAATATTTCCGCCCTTCCCAGACCGTCTCAGGGACACGCTGATCCACGAAATGTGCCACGCCGCCACGTGGCTGATCAACGGCGTGAGGGACGGGCACGGAAACCTCTGGAAGCTGTACGCACGCAAAGCCACGACCATGCACCCCGAGCTGCCCATGGTGACGCGCTGCCACAGCTACGACATCACGTACAAGTTCAAGTATCAGTGCAGCCGCTGCCAGAATACGTAAGTCTAAGAGTAACAAGTACGTCTGAGTTCTCAGTGAAAACTAGAGACGCACCGGTCAGGCTTTTCCTCACCTATGCCCATTTTCCTTTCATCTCTGACCTGCCATTTCTGATTCTTTTTTTTTCTTTTACTAAGGGCTGTAACATTGGGTAAAAAAAATGTTTAGCAATTTCTTTGACAGAGCTATTAGTTTTGAGTTAAAGGATAAAAACAGGAATTACAAGATTATCAATGTTTATGCGTCAAAGAATCAGACTTTTTAAAAAAATAAAATAAAGCACCAACTAAACGTCGGTGGTTGGCTATCAGCTGAAAATATTGGAGTTCTTAATTTCAAAACAATTTAATACAGTATTTGGGGAAACTTGGCGGATTTCTGGATGGGTGCATCTCTAAAAGAGTGATTTTATCTGTTTTGTTGTAACCATTCCTCACACACCAATGAGCTGCCCTTTCCTGATTCCTCTCAGGATCGGCCGTCACTCCAAGTCGCTCGACACGGCGAAATTTGTGTGTGCCCTCTGCACGGGTCAGCTGGTCTTACTGACTCCTTCCAAGCCACGCGCTCCCACGCCTTTCGCCACGTTCGTCAAGGAGAATTATGGGAACGTGAGGCAGAAGCTGGCGGGGCAGAGCCACGCCGAAGTGATGCGGAAGCTGAGCGCCGACTTTGCCTCAAAGACCAAACTTGGTGAGAGCTAGGCGAGCAGATTCACTGAAAACCTCTTACCTCAAGCAATGCCTCTCAACTGTCTGGGTTGCTGGAATATTATCTTAACTCATTTTTTTTATTGGTGGCTGTAACTGGAAATGTGAATAAGAACAGCAAGGTTTACTACCTGCTATATTTTTGTGCATTGTAGAGGTTAATATTTTCATGTATTTTTCTTAATTGACTTTATACTGCCTTTCTTTTTTTTTTTTTTTTTTTTTACCATTAATAAATTTAGAAAATAAAAATTTACAACATTATCAGAACCAACATTTGACATCTTGTTCATGTAAAAAGAAAAGTCACCTTGGATTTGAGACTTTTTTTGTTCTTCTTCAGCTCCCTATGTTTTTCAGCAATGCGTAATATTTAAAAAATAATTTTTATAAACGACTTTAAACCTTTTGTTTTATTGTTATATATTTTTTACCAGGGTGTTTTTTTTTGTGTGTGTGTTTTCAGAAAATTACTGAAAAATCTGCAGTCATGAAGTGATTTTTAAATTTAATGGGAGTTGTTTACTTGAACGCTGCCCTGGCTCCTCTCTGTACGATGTTCTCCACATCAGTGGGGGAAACATCTTCTCTAGTATTTTGGGAACATTAATCAATACAAGGGAAGTTTTCAGCGATCACAAACCGTGTTTTAAGGCCTCTGTAACCAATGCAAAAAATGATTAAGTCCACGTTTGAACCATCAATCTATATTGCACTTTAGTCTTAGTCTAAGGTGGCCCTAAATAAACATGGACTGATGACCGTTTTCAAGCTGTGCTAGGTTATTAAAAACAAACGTTTTAAACAACCGAAGCTTTTCCGAAACATTCAAAATGCTGCTGTGATCAGAGCTGCAGCTGCTAACATTTGGGTAAACCACTGCTGTTGTGTTGATGAAGCAGCTGACGGCAGGCTGCTTACATGAGCAGACAGCCTGACTAAGCAGCATGTTGGTGTTACTAAAGAGCATAAAGGCAAACGCATAAGGTTCTGCCCAGTCAGGGCATAAAAAATGCAACAAAAATATTTCGGTTTTGAGCATATACTTGTGTATGTATAAAAATAATAAATTTTATAACTCTGATAAGACGTTACAGTATTTACAGCTGTAAGAATTTTTTTTTTCTTTTTTCTTTTGGGGTGCCTTGGGCAGCGAGCCATTGGGCAGATTGTAGCTCAGTAGGTAGGGTAGCCATCTTGCAATTGGAAGGTTGCAGGTTTGATTCCATCTTTCCCCTGCTGTGGGCAAAGTACTTGAATGAATGGGGCTCTAGCACTGAGCTATATAATACACTGGAGTGCTGATTTTGCCGAAAAAATTAAGTCACTGGCCGCCATCTTGCTCCTCCCTACTCTCACAGGATCCCATAGGATTTGGTTGTAACAACAAGCAGTTTTCTGGCTCAGTGAAAACATTTCACAAGTAATTCTACAGTCAGGGATGTACTAACACTATCAACTACTAGGAAATTATGTGCTGAAATATTTTACATGTTATTCATATTAAATATATATGTGTATATATAAATATGTGTGTATATATATGTATACATGTGTGTAAATATGTTTTTGTATATTGTTATACATTTAAAAAAAAAAAAAAAAAAAATATATATATATATATATATATATATATATATATATATATATATATATATATATATATATATAATTCATAAAATGCAAAATATTTCAGCACATGACTTTCTCAGTACTTGATAGTTTTAGAACATAACATAAAAGTATATGGCATTTTACATTTTAAAAGTCTTAAGCCCCCCCCCCGAACATGAGAAAATCCTCGTTATTCGATGCTGTAGCGCACATATTCCCTAGTTACTGGGGGGAAATAGGGAGTACCAATATGGCGGCTGGTGGCTTCAAAGCGACTCGTTCTAACAGCGGGCGATTATTATACACTCCAGTGTATTATATAGCTCAGTGGGCTCCAGTGTAAATTCAGTCCATTTGCCATCCACTTTTTTTTTTTTTTTTTTTTTTAAACCACCTTTCGCTGGAGATCATCTCACAATCCAAGACTCCTCGTCATAGCCCACAGTTTGGTCCCCTAGTCACCTTTGGCAACGTCTTTTGTCGACTCAAAAGCTTCTCAAACTATTTGTTAAAAAAACCTGGAAATGGGTGCGACTGAAAGATCGATGATGGCAAATGTTTACAGCTTGAATATATCTCTGCTCGGATGCAGTGCCTGATGGTCAGTTAAAGACATCAATTATGGATAATGGCTTGTAGTACAAGTGAAATGCAGGAGAAAAAAAAAAGACAGACCGCTTCATCATATTTAATCTGTTCTTTAAACACGACTCTGCCACGTATTTACGCTTCAGTTCACAACACTCAAAGCACTCGACAATTCAGAGGAGCTCAGCAGGAGATTAAATATATAGGGAGCGTACAATATTCAAAGCTCTGGTTTGTGTCGGGATCAGTGGGGAAGGTGTGTGTGGATTTGTGGAACATCTTCCCTGATTGTGACGGTGGCGCCTCGAGCAGGCGCAGGCAGGCACAAATCCACGGGAAGCCCGGGGATGAGGCGGCGCTCCCTGTTAATCCAAGGTTATACTACAAATTTCACTAAAACTGGCATAAAAAGGGCAAAAGCAAAGAGCCCAGTAGAACTTGATTCACAAAGTGTTCTAGCAAATAAAGCACTGGAATGTACTGGTTGTCACTGTTTCGGCAGGCACTGGGTCACAACTGAATTTGGCATCGATATGAATCTATATTCCTGTTAGAAATCTGCAGCATGGTTCGTTTTCTATGACGGCTAATCGAATACGAATGGTATTTGGCTTTTCGCTAGTTCTCTTCAAGCCTGAGATGCATTTACCCCACTGTAGCACGTGATCTTTATGCGGTTTGATACTTTTCCGGTAAGATTTATGGCACAACACATTAAATAAAGGTTTTCTACGCGAGTGCATGAGCAGCGTTACACACAAAGCACTGTCCGGGCCTTGCTTGGCTCTACGTCACCAGCCCTGACGTGGCGCTCTGCCTTCAGTACAGGCAGGTTTTCTTCATGATGCGCAGGAACTCCTGCTCGTTCACTTCTCCGTCCCCATCCCTGTCCGCCTCGTCGATCATTTCCTGCACAAAGCGGCAGCAAATCATGCCAGCACACGATATGTTGACATACATAAAAAAAAAACAAAAAAAACAAGCATGCCTGTTGGTTTTGTACGTTACAGGCAGATGGGCGTCCTGATTTCTGCATGTAGGATATTTTATCGTGCAACGCCGTGGCTAACCTGCAGCTCTTCGTCCGTCAGGTTTTCTCCGAGCTCTTTGGCCACCCTCTTCAGGTTCTTGAAAGAGATCTTGCCGGTTTCGTCGTCATCAAATAGCCGGAAAGCCTTAAGAATCTCCTCTTTGGAGTCTTTCTCGGCCTGAAAATTAGAAAACGTTGCTACTAGAAGTTGTTTGAAATTATCTTCTGGAAAACTAAACTGAATGGGGTAAAAAAACAAAAACAAAGCCTTTTCTCCCATTACAGCCACAAAGTTCAATGTGTTTTGCTGGGATTATACACTCACCGGCCACTTTATTAGGTACACCTGTCCAACTTCTCGTTAACACTTAATTTCTAAGCAGCCAATCACATGGCGGCAACTCAGTGCATTTAGGCATGTAGACATGGTCAAGAAAATCTCCTGCAGTTCAAAACGAGCAGCAGTATGGGGAAGAAAGGTGATTTGAGTGACTTTGAACGTGGCATGATTGTTGGTGCCAGAAGGGCTGGTCTGAGTATTTCAGAAACTGCTAATCTACTGGGATTTTCACGCACAACCATCTCTAGGGTTTACAGAGAATGGTCCGAAAAAGAAAAAACATCCAGTGAGCGGCAGTTCTGTGGGCGGAAATGCCTTGTTGATGCCAGAGGTCAGAGGAGAATGGCCAGACTGGTTCGAGCTGATAGAAGGGCAACAGTGACTCAAATAACCACCCGTTACAACCAAGGTGGGCAGAAGAGCATCTCTGAATGCACAGTACGTCAAACTTTGAGGCAGATGGGCTACAGCAGCAGAAGACCACATCGGGTGCCACTCCTTTTAGCTAAGGACAGGAAACTGAGGCTACAATTTGCACAAGCTCATCGAAATTGGACAATAGAAGATTGGAAAAACGTTGCCTGGTCTGCTGAGTCTCGATTTCTGCTGCGACAGTCGGATGGTAGGGTCAGAATTTGGCGTCTACAACATGAAAGCATGGATCCATCATACCTTGTATCATCGGTTCAGGCTGATGGTGGTGTAATGGTGTGGGGTATATTTTCTTGGCACTCTTTGGGCCCCTTGGTACCAATTGAGCATCGTTGCAACGCCACAGCCTACCTGAGTATTGTTGCTGACCATGTCCATCCCTTTATGACCACAATGTACCCAACTTCTGATGGCTACTTTCAGCAGGATAATGCGCCATGTCATAAAGCTGGAATCATCTCAGACTGGTTTCTTGAACATGACAATGAGTTCGCTGTACTCAAATGGCCTCCACAGTCACCAGATCTCAATCCAATAGAGCATCTTTGGGATGTGGTGGAACGGGAGATTCGCATCATGGATGTGCAGCCGACAAATCTGCGGCAACTGTGTGATGCCATCATGTCAATATGGACCAAACTCCCTGAGGAATGCTTCCAGCACCTTGTTGAATCTATGCCACGAAGAATTGAGGCAGTTCTGAAGGCAAAAGGGGGTCTAACCCGTTACTAGCATGGGGTACCTAATAAAGTGGCCGGTGAGTGTATGTGATCAATAAAAGGAAGCGCACAATTATAGAGTCGAAAGAAAAAAAAAAGGACACACAAACCACAAAAATCTAAAAAAGTGTGGTTAGCGTGTTTCTTTTTTTTTTTTTTTGCCCCATTTGCTCTGCTACCCCAAATAAAAGGCAGTGTAACCAAACGCCTTCAAAATCTTGTGTAATTGTCGAACGTTCAAAGTAGGGTTAGGCGGACCGCTCATAGAGCACTGTTCAATCCATGACCTGAAAATGAAAAAACGAAATGGCCATTACCTGACGGGCCAGACAATGAGAGCTATTAATCAGGAGAAGCAGCCAAGAGGCCCAATGGTAACTCTGGAGGAGAGGCAGACATCCGCTGCTGTGGTGGAAGAATCTGTTTATTCTGTTGTCGCTATTAGTAGGGCCGTCCAAAAATCTGGTCTTTAAAATAAGAAAATCACGAGTCCCATTTCAGTGTGCTACAAGGACACAGGCAGGGGACACCTTTCCCTCCACTCCTTGTGATAAGGTGCTCTGATCAGATGAGACCACGGAAAATGGAAACTAACACTGGCTATGACCCTGAACAAACCATCCCCACGATGAAGCGTAAAAGGAGCTGGATCCCCCCCAGGCTGGGAATCACTGCTTCACATCAAAGCAAATATGGCCCAGTCAGAGTCCAAACTTAAACCCTAAGGAGAATCTGTGGCAGGTTGTTCACTGAAGCTGTCAAATCTGACTGAGCCTGTGGTGTGTTGCGAAACAGAATGGTGTTCGCCGATACAGACGGACCGTGGTCGTCCGGCGACAAAATGCGACACGTTTTTAAGGGGTTAGTATTAGCAAGGCACTGCAAACCACCGGTGCATGCTTGCATACCATTTTCTGAGTCATGACAGCCAGAAAGTCAGCGAAGGAGATCTTCCCAGTCCCGTCCTTATCCACCTCGGCGATCATCTTCTTGATCTCCTCCTTCTTTGGCTCGAACCCCAAAGCTCTCATTGCAACCTGGCTCAGAATCAGAAAGATGCACCGAGGTGATCCTAAACAATGATAATAAACATTTTCTCCTTCTCCACGGGGATCAGTCAGTGCTGCGGCTCATTTTACCTTGAGCTCCTTCACGTCGATGTGGCCAGAGCCATCGGTGTCAAAGAGCTCGAAGGCCTCCCTAATCTCCTGCTTCTGCTCCTCGGTCAGCTCTGGCTTGGGAGTTGTCTTCTTGCGAGGAGGGGGCACTGGACCCTGCAGGGATGGCCTCTTGGCACTGGTCGCCTGTTGGCATGTCATAAGAGGAGAGCATTTAAAAAAACAGAAAGGAGCTCTTTTGGGTTGGTGTGTTCCCCACAGAATAATAAAACAAAACCAACCCAATAGCAATTTATTAGAAATTAGCCACATATATCCAGAAACTGCATTTTAAAGGGAAAAAAAATCCCGCTAAAGGTTGCTACTCTAATAAAACCCGATTTTCCTAATTCTTACCATGTCTGTGTATTTGACCAGCAGCTTTATTCTTCTCCGCTATTTAAAGCCTCTGTCTCATGTAGGAGGGAGGAGATCGGTGGATTGCATGAAAGCTTAGCCTGTCAAAATAAAAAAAACAGATATCCTCCTGTTTATTTAGCACAAATATCAACCATGATGAGGAGGAGGAGAGGAGTACCGCGTTTCTAGCTAACAACCTGTGCTCCAGCTGCTGTCACGGACTAGAAGGTGGGTTTTAACCCACTGTGCGCCAGCCGACATATCACACTGGTCTGTGTGACGCAGGCGTCCGGGTGAGGATGCTGAAAGGCGCACACGGTGTAAGGAATCAAACGCACCCGTCCTGCAAAGAGCTGATTGGATGCTAAAAATGACAGGGTCCATATATAGGATTGTAAAAATGATTTTAGAACAATAACACGAGCAGTTCAGTGTACGATGAGTGGACGATCCCACGCAATATTCACCCTCTGCGATATATGCGCGTGAAGCCAGTTTATCACGTTTTAAGTGTCGCAGCTTTGGGTGTGCCTCAATACACCCTCTAGTGGCTGTTCTGAACACTACACCAAGAGATCCACGGATCATCGTAGTAGTAGGTAAAAAGTAACCGTATGTACTATTTTACTGCCTTTTATCGCTACTTTAACGTGTAGTGTATTTATTTATAATTGTTTTATAAACGCGAGGTAAATAAATATGGGGGAAATCGGAAAAAAAAGTTAATTATAGACTGAGCGTCAAAAATAAAAAATACAGAAGTCAAATAATGAAATACTAAAAAAGAAACATAAAATCATATAGCATGACACAAGTAGAAGCCCTTACTGCACATATAAAAACTTCTCAAACCATATATGCTTCTAAAAAACGGTTCGTGTTGAAACGTCATGTCGTTAACCCCCCGAGAGGCGTGGTCTCACCGACAGGAGGCGGAACCTAAATTATTGCGGTTCTCCATTGGCCACAATTATGGCGTTCTTTGACGTATCGTAAACCGTATTGGCTGTTCGTGAACGTCACCTTTGCGCTCGGCCGTGTCTCGACCAATCACACAGAGGTTCTCTCAGCTGATAGAAGCTGTTCATGTTTGTTCATCGTTGAATTAAGCCCAGGTTTGTTGGTATGTCCCAGTAAAAGTTGCGCACTGTGCGCTTCATGTTCAAAGCTTTTACGTCCCTGTGCCACTAGTGAGAACATTCAGAAGACGTAAACTTTTTTTCCCTCCTCTGCGGGTGAAAAGTCCACTTCTCTTCACCTGTTGGCCAGTTTTCTCCCATTATGGCGACACGTGTTCGGCCGGTGAGTCCCAGACTGTCTGCTTTAGGGTTTTAATTTATGACGACAGCTGTGCGCGGTTGATAAAATGATGATGGTTTGTCTCCCGCAGAGCAGTAAGAGGTGTGCTGTGATCGGGGGGTCTGGCTTTCTGGGCAGACACCTGGTGGAGAAGCTCCTGGACAGGGGCTACTCTGTGTCTGTGTTTGACATCCGGCAGAGCTACGAGCTCCCAGGCGTCACCTTTCTCCAGGGAGACCTCTGCGACAAACAGGTCAGACCTCCTCTGGCACGGCTTTCATTGGTGGGATCCACAGATGGAAGCCGAAAATGACCAAACAGCTTGAGACTGCTTCAGGGAAGCAAACGCAGTGTCCAACGAGAGCTGTCCATTTATTCTAACATTATCACAAGTGTTCATATCTGCGTTGATTTTTTTTTTCTTTTACTTTTATCTACGTCACTATCATCAATTTGCATCTTGGTGGAATTTTAAGTAATGACCAAAGCAATGTTTAAGGAAAATAACTGTTTTAAAATTTGCTCTTATAAAAATCTGTGGCATAACTCGGTTTTCATTCTCCTTGAATCAATACTAGAGTTTTACTGCAGATCAATATAGAGCTTCTGTTAAAGTTATAGTGGACCATAGACATTATACGTAGACGCCTCATTATGTGCTGGAGCGCATCCTGCATCGCCGCCATATTGGATGGGTCTCTCCTACTCCAGGCAGGCATAGGAGCCGACGGGAGTAAACACAGAGGGAGCAGCTTTGACCGTATTTTCTGCAGCTTACGGTTGCAATAACCAGCGATAACTACTGAAAGAGGACCAAGCGGTGCAGATCACCCTTTTGGGCTGAGGTTGGTTCTGAAGATGTTTTTTACTTGGTGAGAACAGTGCAGAAACCCATCAGATGGACCATTATTTATGCTTATTAATTTATCAGTATATTTAACAAACTAAGGCTAAGTGACATCAGATTAAGTACCATGGAGTTACAGACATGCAGGAAGCTGTGCAAAACGGTTATTTTTCAAGAACCGTTCTTAAGCTCCAGCCCTATTGCAAGCAGGGTAGTTTAAGACACTGATTTGACCTGGATATTTTAAGGAACAATTTTCCAGGCCTTTCAAAAAAAACGTATGTGTGCATGCACAGCACGCAAAAATATGAAGAAATTATTGTTGGCGGTGTTTACACAAGGCTCAGGATTGAGAGGGAAATAAATTTCAGTGAACAATCCAAATTGTTTCTTTATTAAAATGTAAAATGTATTAATTTTTAATACCAAATGTATCTTTAAGTATTTGAGTATATAAGCATGTATTTATTTACATATTTAATATGCCATACCACATATCTCTTTGTTATATAGCATAAAACAAAGTATTTCAGTAAGAAAACATGTATTTATACATTAATATGCCATATGTCTCTGTTAAAGAGCATACATTTATGAAATATGTTGTTTAAACAACGTATTTCAGGATTAAAACATGTTTTTATGTTTAACAACATCCTGTATCATAACCACATCTCTGCCGTTTGCAACAAACCAAACCATGTGAAAATCGGGTAAAAATTCAAGGAGTTATGATGTATGGCCGCCACATTAACATTCAGTGTTCAGTGACAGATCCCTCTGGGATTAATCAAGTATTTTGGAATTGAATTGTGTTAATATCGGTTATTGATATCGGCCAAAAACTTATTGGTGCATTCCTACTATTTACTATTTTGATGACTTTTGAAGGTAAATGGTTATATGGCATTAAAAAGGTATTGGAGTAAAAAGAGTTGAGCAATCCTGCATGGCTTTTTCACCAAAAAAAGAAATTTGTGAAAATCTGTGAAACCAACATATCCCCTTGTATTTCACTTCAAACTATCCATTGCTTTGTGTTGCTTTTTGTTACCTTTCCCCTCCTTTCTCGGGTCACATAAATTTATTATTATTTTTTTAAAGCCTGCAGCTGTGACTGTGCCTCTTTTTTTTTTCTCTCCAGGCTCTGCTTTCTGCTCTGAAGGACATCTCTCTGGTTTTCCACTGCGCCTCCCCACCTCCTGCGAGCGATGATCGGCTGCTGTTTGAGAGGGTCAACATTCAGGGTACACAGACGATTATTCAAGCCTGCATAGATGCTGGAGTACAGGTACTGCTGCTGTTACTTTCTAGTGCAAACCGCTCTCTTTAGGAAACGAGGAGTTTGATTAAAATGGATGAGCGGCCTCTGTTGCCAGAAACTGGTCTTGACGAGCAGTGCCAGCGTGGTGTTTGAGGGCACAGACATTAAGAATGGAAAAGAGGATCTGCCGTACGCCAAGAAGCCCATCGACTACTACACTCAGACCAAGATTGAGCAGGAGAAGGTAGGAGTGCTTCGTACCTGAAGCAAAAATCTGTTGCCTCTAAATTCAGGAAAAATGTCATAAGCTGTCGTAAGCTTTTGTTCAACAAGTTGACTTATTTTGGTGTGTTATAGTTGGTGCTGGAGGCTTGTGACAAGCAGAAGGGTTTCCTCACTGTTGCTATTCGGCCTCACGGCATCTTTGGCCCCCGGGATCCGCAGCTGGTTCCCACCCTGGTGGACGCAGCTCGCCAGGGGAAGATGAAGTTCATCATCGGGTGAGCGATCAACTATCTGTTCACATCCAAACAACTTTAATCTTGTAGAACACCCGTGCATGATTATTTTGTGTCGAGGGACCAAACAGTACAGAGTGGAGGACACAGGTGTTGGATTAAAAAAAACAAAAAGTGGGTTTTATTTACCCAAAAACACGAAGATATTTAACAAAGTTAGGAATTTAACCGGCATGCCAAGAGGTCAAAAGAGGTCAACTCAAAATACTGAATTCAGACGCAAACCAAACTGACCTAATGAAATGACACACAAGAACCCTTAGATACTGGTTTAGCTAAACCATAGACACACAATAGGGGAAAACAAAATGGCTGCCACATAACTACTAACACAAACATTGAAATAAACCTAAAACACCTCTTAAGACTCCCCCACTTGGCATGAGGCGTTTGGTTCAGTCCAATGAGGCTGCACTTCAGTGAGTCTAAAAAGGTAGCGTTGCAACCGTTAAACTGAAGATAAGGAAATTTGAGGAAGCTAATCAACAGCAGTCAGTGTGTTACGTTTCCAAACATGACCAAAGTGCGCAGGGTTGCATTTTTGAGGGGATTGTGGTTTTAGTTCAGGATAAATGACTTTGAAACTTTAACCTTTACACTGCAGTTGAGGTATACGAGAAGATCTGCCATCCCTCTGTGCCCAGACCGCAGCATTTAGAGAAAATGCTGCGTGTGAGTTTGGTAGCCAAGCCTAGGATACAGTCCTCAGTGTTTTTAGAGGTCCTCTTTCCCCTCTAGCATCACAAACATGAAAAAGAAATCATGACTTTTATGGTTACCTATTGTTGTAACATCAGTGATTATTATGTATTTAATATGCAAAATATTTTTATTGGAAAAGCTGAAATAAAAGTAGTTTTAATCATTGCTGTGTAGAAAAAAGTTTTCCCTATTTTATATCTGCTAGTTAAATGTCTCTGGAGGCAGCCTGGCGGTGTTTTGTAGGAAGTGTTTGAGAAAACAAACGGTCCCGGCCCGCTGAGCCATGCAGCGACCCAAAAGGCCAGTCTCCTTCCACCTCATGCTGTGGTGGTACCAAACCAAGAAAGCTCGGGTACACTACTAATTAAAGGGTTAGGGTCACACAGCGGCGCACTAACTAATAAAGGGAAGAAGAAAGGTAAGAAGAAAACAAAGAAGTCTCTCTGGATGTGTATTAAGAGCCTGGAGAATGATTTTAAATGGCAGATGAATATCTTGTTGTGAAATTTATTGTAGTAACAGCTATTGAAACCCAATAAAATGGATGATAACCGGTCCACAAACAACTTTTAAACTTAGGTTGGCTGATAACGCGATGAACAAAAAGTTAGCCCTGCAATTATCTATTTTTGTACTATCACGACTGTGCCCACCACTGTCTATGGCATTATTAAGGTTTAGGAATTGAGTTTAATTTGTGCTTTTCCATAAGTACTACCCGTCGCTAACAACACTCTTCAGTGTGGAAGTTGTTACATTTGGAGGTAAAGTGAACACACAGGAAACAGTACATTTTGCCATTGGAAATACTTTTAACATACAGTGTATTCATCAAAGGCTGTAAGTGTTGGTTTCATAAGTTTTGTGTTGAACAAAATATTTAGATTTTTTTTTTTGTCTGAATCAGATTTATTTGTGTGGATATCTTTTATTTCAGTCTTTAAAATGCTACAATTTTTACATAACTTTATATTTTTGAGAAGAGGGAGGCTTACTTTTGAACTTACTGGGTAGATGCGTTGTATTTTCCTGGTTTACCGATCGACACTTTTTCAGTCGGCATGTAGAATCAGACCTGCTGCAGCAATGAGAAGCAGCGTGGGGATCTGAAGGACCTCCTAAGCTACTTTAGGAATAAATGCTTTGCTTTTCACTGATCCAAGGATCAGATATTCTTCCCATCATGTTGCAAATCCAGCTAGAAGCTCCCACAGAAGGTTCCCCCCCCCCTTCTATCATAGCCAGAGCATTTTAGTGTAGCTCTCTGTTCCTAATAATGATGTTCATTGGAGTAGACCTCCACGTCATGTCCAGCTGAGTGAATAACTGATTAGCAGTGATGTACAATTAGCTCATACTCAGGTTTTGTAGTCGCGGTATTATAGAAATAATCATTTTTTATCACTCTTCTTTTTCTTTTGTCTCGTAGTCAAGTTATGGTGGAGCGTGTAGGGATTATATAGAACACAATAGAAATACATGATTGTTTTTAAACATGAATATTAATCTGATGACCCCCCCAACCAGTGATGGAACCAATCTTGTAGATTTCACCTATGTGGAGAATGTTGTTCATGGACACATCCTTGCTGCCGAGCACCTGAGAGCAGATTCCCCCATCTGCGGAAAGGTGAGTGGGACTTCAAGAGACGCTCATTTTAAAATGTCCTCCTGTTTTTTTTAATTTTTATTGGCTTTCCATTGATCTTTACCTGTGGCGCCCTCCACCTCTCCTGCAGCCGTACCACATCACCAACGATGAGCCGATCCGCTTCTGGGACTTCATGTCGGAGATTCTGGTGGGCTTAGGGTACGCTGCCCCGCGCCTCCACCTCCCGTACCGACTCGTGTACGGACTGGCCCTGCTCCTCTGGCTGCTGACCTGCATCCTGCGCCCCTTCGTCTCTTTCAAACCCACCTTTACGCCCATGAGAGTGGCTTTGGCCGGGACCTATCACTACTACAGCTGCGAGCGCGCCAAGGAGCACCTGGGCTACAAGCCGGTGGTCAGTCTGAAGAAGGGGATTGAACGCACGGTGGAGAGCTACCCTCATCTCAGGCATGGGGCTTGATGGTTAGAGGGGAGACGGGAAACCCTGCTGAAACCAACACGATGCACTGAAAGAACCATTCAAGTCATCTCTGGTAGTTTTTGTGCCTTTTCATGGTATGCCCTGTTTCCACCAGCAGATGGCAGCAAATGGCTCTTGTACTCCGACAGTTGCTGCATTCTCTCATTACACTTTATAAACGCTATAAACAAAACTTATTGCATAATTTCACCTTTTTGATTCATAATTCTTTGTCTGTTTTTACTTTGTTTACTCTCTGTTATGTAGACATTGAAATGTGGCTGCTGGGATCGCCTTTATAGATGTCATACAGCTGACATGAGTGGCTTTCTAAGCATTAAACTCAGTTTGGACAATCTACAAAATACCACTTTAATTCTGTGCATTTGCTATGATGAGAGTTTGTGAATAATTAAGACACACTGTGCTAATGTAAATTTGCTGAAAAGTGCTGAATTAATGGGCGTTTGAATGAATGAAAACCGTTTTGTGTTGCAAAATAGTTTTTTGTTTGTAAACCAAACTAGAAATATTGTATTTTCACTATCTCTGTATAAAATAAAGTTTACCATACTGCTCCTTGCCCTTTGGTGGCCGGCTTTTGGGGGTACAGTCTACCTACCTGCTGTTTACCAGAAAGAAATTAAAAGTCTCATATTTTGCCTTTAATTGCTCGTAGGTGTATCCTGCTACACTGGAAAACTTCCAAGCCAACTATTAAGTTTTCTTAGTGCATTTGCTGTCATTCCTCAATCTAGACAACGTTAAAATCTCAATTATGGGCTCATCAAACTGGTTTTATGATAACGTGGTAACTCATTTGCTCATATTGATAAGCAGTACAGGACCTCTATGGTAAGTTTCCACCTGCTATATTTTATGCAGCCAAATCTCCTATTTTTGATATTTGCAAAATTATGTAGTTAAATAAGGAATTATAATTTATAAAAAGCAGACTCTGGGATAAGGCAAAGGGCAGGATCTTCAGGACTTGGATGTGTAATGGATATTAATAATTATCAATTAAGTGAGCACACAACTCATGAAAACAAATGATGCTTTGTTTGTCTTTAAGTTATTTTAATTCAAATGCATGAGCGTTTGAATGTCTCTGTCCCCTAATGCAGTCAGGAAACAGAGCAATGAGAAGAAGAACACACTAACTTTTATACATCCTGGATTAACGAAGAAATGTGGGGTGCACAACAGATGTTTATTTTATTTTTTTGTCAGTATGATTGCCAGACGTTCTTTATTTTAGCGTTTCTTATTTAGTATGTTGCCTATGATGGAAACTTAGACACCCTCCTTGTTAAGTTAAATTCTACCTGTTTTCATGTCAGGTTAAATATAACAAACGATATGCTGGATGTAGAAGGAGTTCCTTGTGCTATTTAAGAACAAGTCTTGTTTATAAACAGGTGGATATGGTTCATATCATGAGGACATCATTTGTAACCGCATATCAAGGGATCCAGTAAGGGCAACATCTACTGTGCAGCAGAAGAAAAATACCCTCATTGTTTTCTATGAACTAACCCAGACCAGCTGCATCTGATGCTCTTAAGGTCTCTGGTCCTTTTTCAACTCTTTCTGTTCAGGAGTTTCTAGGCTTCTTCTAAAACTACCCACAGCAGAAGTCCAGTTATCTGTCTTTGTCTCGGCACGCTTCAGCACATTGTGTCCAGTGAGTTTTCAAGGCCCCAGCTGATCCTCGTTAATTGATGTGACGCACTGCAGCGCTCCTGTTTGTGCGTTCCTGATAAGGGTTCCTGGAATTATATCAATGAACTGAATAGATTATGTTAGCAAAACGCCAGACAATTAGGGATGCTAGCTTTACTGTATTAGCTGTTTTCCAGGCATAATAAATGCTGCACTTGTTTTCAAATATGTCTGAACACCCTAATCTCCATGTTTTGTCTAACAGCAGAGCAGCAGCACCTGGTTTATTTTAGTAAAAGTTAATTGTATACCAAAAGAGAAATGCGGTTCTTACAACTGTAATTGTGTTTCTGAGGCTTTAGACAGTCATTTGTTAAAGTGCCAGAATAATAATTTAAATAAACTGCTGTATAAAAATATAAAACAATTTTATATCCATATTGCTCAACTGTGGTTCATATTCTTGAGAATTTGAGATTATATTTCAGTTGAGGGAAACCCTTTTCTAATGCGGATTTGACCACAGGTCACATCTACTGCTATGCCAAAAACTTTTCTGTAATAACCTTCCAGAGATTCTGATATGAACAACAACCTACGGACAGCCTTTGGTTCACTTCTCTGTATATTCCTAAAGCACCCTGGTCCTCATGTACCTCTGTCCTGCATGTTTTACGTATCTCCTTGTTGCAGCACCTGATTGCATGCAGGGAAGGCTATGCTGTCATCTGAACCAGGTGAGCTGGAACAGAGACATGTCTAAAATATGCAGGACAGGAGTATTTGGGAACTAGGCTTGGGAACCACTGCTCTAGAGGAGCTCAGATGTTTTTTTCCCCCCCAAGATTACATTAGCAAATAAGATTTTATGGAGAACCCATGGCCATATTTACTGAAAAGATAAACATTTCTCTTGTGGTGTTATCTCATTCAAACAAGGACTCAATAATATATATATATATATATATATATATATATATATATATATATATATATCAGCTGTGGTCAGACAGTGCTATCTACACAGATGGTCGCAAGTGCAGTGCAACCAGGAAATTCAATATTTGCAGCTCAATATTTGCAGCTTAATATTAGGGACATATGACAAATGATTCTGTAAATTAGAGAACAAAGCTCATTTCCCTCACATTATGTTCAAGGATAGCTTTCTAAGTCATTTTAGGCTTTCAGATTTGTAAAGAAGAAAATGATTATAGTAGTGGAAAATATCTCGCATTTCCCCACCTTCTGACACCCAGATGTGTACAGATGTGTCGAATAAATTAAATTAAAACCTTTCTTTAACAACAGTATTGAAAAGGTTCTATTTTTCTTTCTAGGCAAGGCCAAGCAAGTTTATTTCTAAAGCACCTTTCAGTAACAAGACGATTCCGAGCCTATTAACGGCACAACTGATATTTCCTATGAAGAAAATTTAATTGAAGCATTTTTGTAATGTAAGAATGAGAAAAGACAAAATATGCTGAAAAATAAAAGATGTATTTTTTTCTTCATAAGCCAGGAAAGGGCTACTAGAAAATAGCTTGTTGCTTAATGTGCCCATATCTCTGATCCAAGCAACTGATAAACTTTGAAACAGCCTAAATTGTGATAAACAAGACCGGAGAAGCTTGTGTTGTCTCCACAGATAGTAAGATGGATCAGACTGAATGTAAATAAAAATACCCAAAACTCTGATAGAGAACTGCAGCAAAGAGTGGCATCCCACATCTCCATGGCATCAATTAGGCGCTACATACATGCTGTATGTGATGTTTGGGAAGCATGGCGGGGGAAAGCTTTTTAGAGTCCTTCCATCACAACGAGCTATGTGTGGAGTTCGCTAAATGCTACGGATACTTTAATTGGACATGAGATTCAGACAAATGACTCAGAGTTGCTGAGAGCCACACCTTGGACAGTCGACTGCCGTCAGGTCCTTTTTTTCCCCCTTCTTTTTGTGTGTGGAAATGTTAGAGGTACATTTTTTTTTAAACATGGCATACGAGGTGGGTCTCATTTGAAGTGTGCAGAAGCTCTTTATGCTCTCTGTTAAGTATGGAGGCGGATCTGAAACCCAACTAAAACAGGTTGAGACTGATCCGAGGCCAAATCCACACAGAAATGACTCAGCAGACACTAACCTTCTTCCATGGCCATCTCAGGCCCCCCCAACCCGGAAACATCCAGAAAACCTGCCGATCGAGCTGAAGGACAGAGTATAAGACGATATCCAGGACTTTGCATGCTCCAGAGAGGCTGTGCTTAGATGAACGATAAAGGTTTCTCTCTATGCATGAAATGTTAAAAAAGAAGACAAAATGCTGTTCTATTGGACGAGTTATTCACAGCAGAGATATTTATGGAACCAGAGGTTTTGTAAAACTATTCATCAGCAAAAGCTCAGAGGTTCCTGTACATCTGTACTGCCTGTTTCACTTTTCAGTGTGGGAAAAAAAAAAAAAAGGAATGTGAACATTTAGTCTAAACAGGAACTTTATAGGAATGTGACCGTTTTCTTAGAATATATCTGGGAATACACTGCATTAAAAGCGCTGACAGATGAAGTAGCACTGATAATCGTGTTATTATGAGGAAAGC
Organism: Fundulus heteroclitus; assembly: GCF_011125445.2. NCBI lineage: Eukaryota > Metazoa > Chordata > Actinopteri > Cyprinodontiformes > Fundulidae > Fundulus > Fundulus heteroclitus. The sequence goes on along the minus strand of NW_023397439.1, from coordinate 654,871 downwards.
TGCTTTGTGACTTTGATCTCTGCCACTGACCTGAGCAGTGCTGCACCAGTGTCCCCCAGGACAGTGAACCCAGCTGCACCACAAAAGTGCAAACTCATGAGCGATAAATCCCTTAAATAAGGAATAAGAACTTAAATAAGGAGGACAAGCATGGAAAAAAAAAAAAAAAGAATCCAGCTGGAGCTTAAACTCAAGTTAATGTTTATTTTGGCCACCGATTTATTTGTACAGAACCTTTTAGTCCCAAAGAACAAACAGCAAAAAACTCTTCTCTCTGAGACTTCCTCCACCAGGAGGTGCTTTCACCCGAAAAACCAGCTGACAGAAAACTATTTAAGGAATTTCACAGAACCTGATGGATCGTGGGGCGATAAAAACACAGCAGGTGTCTATTTTTATAGGCTGGCTTTTTGATTATTACGAGGAGATAAAGCCTGAAAATGATCAACCCAGAATCAGCGGGGAGCCTCATTTTGATACCCCCCCCCTTCAAAAAAACTAAAAAAAAACTCACTTTCACGCTCAGCTTACCGCACGAGTTTCTGACCATTCCAGGCACAACATTGTTGCAATTCCAATTGTTGGTGTGGTGGAAATAAGGTGGGGTTTAAGTTCAGATACTTTGCATTCTCATTTTAATTCTTCGCCAGCAGCACCCTAATGATTCATATGTGAAGTCGGAGCCACAGGGCAAGGCCGCCCGACTGGTTTGGTGTGAAAAAAGAAAAAAAGAAAGGAAGACAATCCATGTAGATACTCTGCTACCCAGAGTGAAACCTCGGCTCTCAGATTTAAATGCCCTCTTCCTCCCCGTCTCTGTGACAGGTTGTGAAATCTAAGCAGAAATCGAACGTGTGGGATTGTCGGTTTTGGTCGCTTTTGTTCATTTTCGTGCCGTGGCTGTTTTCATCTGGAGGAGAAATTGCATGACATTTACAGAAAACATGAACTCATTTTTCTTGCCTTTCTCTAGAGCAAACATCAGCTCAAGCCAGTCAGTCTGAGCAAACACTTTGTTTACAATACGCTCTGTGGTCCCCCTATCAAAACTGACCTTTGTGATCTGGAAGAATAATGCTTAAAAAAAAAAAAAAAAAAAAGGAAAAGAACGCATGTGTTTGAGATATAAAATAAGAGTTCAAGATGGTTACAGAAGACATCAGCATTAATCAAGTCTTGATGTTTTTTTTGTTTTGTTTTTGTTTTCTCGGCTAGGCTCTGCGGGCCGCTCTTGGATTTTATTTTAATGATGTGTGTTTGCTTCCCGGGTTTTCCTGCCCACTGAGCGTGACACGAGCATCCCCCACAGGAGACGCCGCTGCCACTCGCCTCATTTATGTATGCCCCGCTCTGCACCTTGTCCTCCTTCCTCCCTCGTTGCCTTTTTTTTTTTTTTTTGCTCATGTTGAAGAACCGATCGTCATCCACCTGCGCGACAGGTACACGCTTGCTGACTCTACAGAACAAAGCACAGACGGGATAAACAGAAAGAGTAGAGTTCTTAGCAACCTCTGACACACACACACACACACACACACACCACACACACACACACTGCTCCACCCCACGTTCACCTTCCTTGACTGGCTGGGCTTGTTAGTGCTCACGCCCGTACCTGTTTGCTAGTTTACTGAGACACCTGTCAGAGACAAAAGACTCTTCCTCTGCTCACTCCGGCCACAGTCAGCAGTGTGGACATTACCCTGTTGGACATCAGGTTAAGAAAAAGGTATGTACTATATATCCATGAACTATCTGACTTGCTAACTTGATTTAACAGATAATCTTAACATTTTTTTTGTTTTTTTTGGAGTCACCTGAAGGTGGATTAGTCACGTCGTGTGAATGTTTGCCTGTTTAAACGGATGATTATCACTGTTTGCCCACTTATTTCAACACATCTTTTTCAGTTGAGTGCTTCCACTTAAAAGCTGCTGTGTTTCATTAGCGATTTATCACGCGTGTGGGCCGCCCGGATAAAAATCCTTCCTCCATTTCCAGTCACTTTTTTTTTTTATTCAGGACACCATCCCTGAGCTACACTATCTCATCTTGCTCTGGAAGGGCTACATGGAAAGCCTCAAGAGGTTTAGCCGCTAACATTTGCATTCACAGTTTGGTAGAACCCCATTTTTGCATGAGCTGCAGCCTGTTTCAAGATAAGGAATCTGTCGCTGACTTGTGTTGTCGTTTTTTTTTCTCAACACTCTCCCTGGGTGTATGTTTCACCTCAGAGCAACTCGTTTCTGATCCCAAATAAACTGTGGGAGCGCCTAATTTGTAATCGAGCAACAACAATTCATCGGTGATCAAATAAGAGATCGCTCTGAGCTGATTGATAGTGACGATTACGTGTGCGTCCATTCATATAGATAGAAGTATTTGTTTGGTAAGTGGTATGACAGGATGATCCACATGCTTGAAGGATGAGAGTGAGGAATTCCTGACGGAGTCTTCTGGGGAGGGGACATACCATGGGAAGACGCATTTGAAAATTGGCTAATTTGAAGATAAGGAGCAGTTTGCTGATTACACACTTTCTCTTCGTGATGTTTCTTGCCGATGTATTTTTCAGGCTGCCTGTAGGGTAAAGCGCAGAGATCCCACCCGAAGAAACATGTCAAACGGTGAGAATACTAATTAATGTGATCTAATTATGATACCGTGTGCCTCGTACAATAACAGCTGATGTTATCACCCCTCTGAATTGAGCTGATGAGTGTAGTTTTGTCACTGATGATTTGGCATATTAAGACTTCATGTACTCTGAATTAGTATCAGGGCAACAGCCCTTACTTGCCCTAAAGGTTTAAACATCCCATATTTTCCTGAGTATGGAAAAACACTAAACTTATGATGTATCTGTTATTATTGTTATTATATTTATAATTAATTTATTGGGCATAGTCACATTTGTGACTGAATTCCCACCATCCATTGTCACTGCTCCCTTTTGCGTGAACAGTTATCCAGTTTACAGCAGAAATTAGTACATTAAGTTCATAAACATGTAGTTAAAATGATGTAGCTTTGTCTTTAATGAATAAGGAACTGATCTGGTTTGTCCTCCAATTAAAAATAAAAACAAAACTTTATTGTGATGAAGGTATAAAACACAACATATATTTAAACCGGCATGTTTTACCTGCAGTTTTACGGCAAAATAATGCCTCAAAAGCTTGACCCGCTAGCAAGTCTGCCGTTAGCATTAGCGCTGTGGCTAAGCTAGCTGAAACTGGATATAAACTTAAAATCTTGTTCTGAAACAGGAACTTTCTAAACTCTATGTCTTAAGGCAGTTCCTAGCTTTTTGTATGCTGATTGTTTAATTCATAATACACCCATATTAACATATTGGCCTGACAGTTAAACGCTAAACACAACGACTGAAAATCGCTATCCAATGACCAAACCAGGATCTCTCCTGTCAAAAATGTTTAGGTAGGCTATATTACTAACACAGCATGTTAATGGTCAAATTTAGGCATTATTGAAGTTACTTTTATAAACTAATACGCTTGATATAAATGTAAGTCATTTGTCTAATGTTTAACACCACCCAAAAATTAATTTTTACAGTGTAACTTTAAAGTATTCATTGGGAATATTGCAATTACACTTATTGGATATGGGCAGGGTTGCCAGAACTGACGTACAGCCCAAACAAAAAGTAAAACCTTCTGAATTCCTTAAAACACACACACACACACACACACACACACACACACACACACACACACACACACACACACACACACACACACACCAGCAACAAAAAACAGCCTGAATCTCAACCTCTCTTGAACTCATGTTAGAGGTGTAGAACTATTACATTAGACACATAACAATTACTACACACATCGTAAAGAGCACGCCATGTGCAAACAACAGCACTAAAGCAAAGGAAAAATGTTGCTCATGTATACGTATGTCCACAAAGTATGCAATCTGGGGACCAAACCTACACACAAAAATCCCTTAACCATTCCTGTTCTCGTAGCAATACAAAAAGGTTATCAATAGCCTCCTAACATTAGTTAGAAATCTAACTTTTTCTCTCTCACCGAGAAACATTTTTCCTTTACACACAGCCATGAAACAAGCTGATCAGTTGAACTCCTAACTCCAATTAGAACATTTATAATTGACCTTGGCCAATACGATTTCATAGTGAAGTTTAATTAATCAGTGACTATTAATCATAGATGATATCTGGTTTGACAGCTTATAAACATTTTAGAATAAATGAATTAAAAAAATGAGTGCAAGGAAACATAATTTTACTAGTTTACATATATATATTTTTTTACTTTCCTGGCACACACTGACAACTATTTTGATATAATTTTCCTATGAATACTTCCTAACAACCTGCCAAAATGTTGTGAAAAGCAGCCCAAATTTTTAACAAGCCGCCCAAAGCCATTTTTTCCCAGCGCAACATGTTCAAGTGCCACTATATAGAGCATATACATATTAACACAAGATTTTTTTTCTTTCCTAATAAATGTACTATTTTTTGTAGAAAGCATTCTATGTGAGATTATGGTATTTAAATTTTTTTTTTTTTACCTGTTCATACCAGGAGTGCAATAATAGTAGAGGGCAAATGCAATGCAGCAAGAAAGTCCTGACTTCAAAATTAGTTTGGAAGCATTTAGGATTTGAATTTGAGAGACCTTGATTTCATGCGCTATCAAGCTCACCATTATTAAAATGCAATGACAATGCACGGTACAATGCATGGCATAACTCACATTTCTATGTGCTCCTGTTTGTGTCCCAGAGGGAGACCGAGCATCTGTGTTTCGCACCACCAAAGTACGAACAAAGCTGAGGGGAGACGGCAGCTGGCTGCAGCACCGAGACGAACCTGAGCCTGAACCTCAGGAGGAGGAGAAGCCATGGTAAAGCACATGTTTTTCTAAAGTTTCTGCCCATCTCATCAGCTGCTCAGTCACTCGACGAGACACAACTAAAGTCTGTGTGCAATCTGTGCAGGTTGGAAGAAGTTAGAGCCAGGCGTTTGAACGGAGCTCCTATTGAAACGAGTCCAGTTTCCTCGCCAGTTAAATCCACCCCGCCACCGGTAACGTCTGACACTGAGAGGTAAAAACCATCATTTTCAGTAAGTAAGGTAACAGATTAACTTATTAAAATACAATTTTATTTGAAAAAACCTCTGTTTTGACTTTCAGCAAACCAGCAACTCCAGGGTACCTGATCAGGTAGGAGAAGCACTCACTCTGAAAGGTTTTCTATAAACAATGAAGACAACAAGGATCAATTCAGGCTTTTTTTTTATTTAACCAAAAGCAGTCATACAGGCGTGTTTCACAAATGGAGGATATAATTGAAAAATGCGCTTATTTCAGTAAAATCATTCCGAAAGTGAATCTCATGTGGATTCATTACATCCAGGGTCATATATTTGTCAGTATAACAATATAAAACAGTTTTATGTCATGGGCATACAAAGTTACCTGAGTAAGCTACAAGCGGCCACTGCTGAAGAGGCTGGCTGTTCACAAAGCGCTATTCACACGCATATTAATGAAAAGTTAAATGGAGGGGGGGAAAAAAGCGTAATACGGCAGAAACATTAATGTTAATAATCATGTTCTGGTTTATTTTTCCTTCAGGGGTGTTTTTACCAAACTAGAAGCGCGTCCGTCGTCTCCCTCGTCACCGTATAACGGCTCCAGGTAAAAGCATCTTCTCTTTGACAGTGGCAGCTATGCTTCCATTACGAGATCTGATGACCAAATATCTGCATGCAAATTATTTCTTTAACCCAGCAAACCAACGGTGTTCACTAAAAAACCTTCAGAGGCCTACAAGAAAATGTAAGTGTTGCAATAAGGCTTCCAGATTATTGTTTTTACCTCACTGGGAATGTTTTTACTTATTTTTTATTTTTTTCCATGTGGCTTGTGTTTGTGCTTCTGCTCTGCAGCGCTCCTCACATTGTGAGGAACACTTCGGAGAGCCCAGAGGGCCAGCTCAGCCCTGAGGAACAGGAGAAACGGTAAGACTCTGCTCACACTGACAAGCTATGTTTCCAGAAAAAAAAATTTTGAAAAATTACCCCATCATCTTATTGACTCGTCGTGCAGGACGATGGTCGCCACCAGTGTTCTGAAGACAAAATCAGCCAGACGGTCCTACGTTCTGTCTGCTGCTAAGATCTACGAGTATGTATCATTATAAATCTATGATGGATATCATGAGCTTTAAGATAAAACCAGCCTGCTTTGTACAATCCCTGATTATTCTAAGCGCCTGTGTTTAAAATCTTCAGCTCTAAAGAGACACCGTCTGACACTCCTTTGGTCAGCAGCAATCCTTCATTTGTGGCTAAACGGTAAGAGTTGTTTTTTTTTTTTTAGCCTGGAGCCACAGAGAAGCAGAAATCGTGCTCAGATTTCTAGATTTTGTGTTTACATGTAACTTTGTGTTCATGCACGCAGGGTGGAGATAGCTGACGACGGCGAGATCGCTGTGACTCCAACGCCCGCCAGCACCGTGGCACCGTCCCCCGCTGTCCCCCCCACATCGGCCGCCCCTGCTCCTGCCGCCGAGCCGCGGACAGAGTGAGTCTCGCTTCAAGTTTCGCATCCAGCGCATTTGCCGAATACCTGCCCCGGATTCAGTTCCTCATTTATATGGTTCACAGGGTCAACACCACTGTGGAGCTGTCTGACGAGGCGGCTGCTAGTCCGCCTGTAAATCCAAGTTCAGCCGGCGCCGCTGCTGAGCCTGTGAAGGAAGAACCCCTTCCCCAGTCTGTCGCTGCAAAAGAGCAGCTTCAGGATGAGAAAACAAAGTCCAACGACCCGACCGTCGCTGGGTCTGTTAAGGTAGCCCCCACAGAACCACAGCTGCAGGCTGAAACTCCAATGGTCAAAGTTTTGCCTCCATTAAAAACCTCCCCTGCCCAGAAGTCAGCTGGATCGGAGTCTCCTGCTCCAGCTTACACTGTCCCAAGACCGGTTCCGGCACCACGTTTAGCTCCCTTCACAGCAACCCCTTACAGCAGGACGCCTGTCCCAACAAAGACTTTGAGAGAAATAACGGTGAAGACAGAACCCGAACCAGAACCTCAACACGAAGCTGAAGCAGCACCTGAAGAAGAAGCTGAATCTGGACCACAACCCACGGAAGAACAAGAACCAGTACTTCAAGATGAAGCTGAATCAGAACCAGAACCAGAACCCACAGAAGAACAAGAACCAGAACTTGAAGATGAGGCTGAATCAGAGCCAGAACCCACGGAAGAACAAGAACCAGAACTTGAAGATGAAGCTGAATCAGAAACAGAACCCACAGAAGAACAAGAACCAGAACTTGAAGATGAAGCTGAATCAGAATCTACAAAAGAACAAGAACCAGAACTTGAAGATGAAGCTGAATCAGAAACAGAACCCACAGAAGAACAAGAACCAGAACTTGAAGATGAAGCTGAATCAGAATCTACAAAAGAACAAGAACCAGAACTTGAAGATGATTCAGATTCAGATTCAGAAATCAAAGCAGAAAGTCTTTTACCACTGGGATGTCCAGTAATAGATCCACCACAAAGGTCAGACTTGCACAAATAAATATCCTGCTCTATTTTCCAGCATGTTTGTGATGTTCCCAGCTGCTGCAGTAATAATTATGGTTCTAATTATTAATCCTTCATTACACAGGATAGTTCATTTATCCCAATAACCTCAAATAAAGTAAAATTGTTTGCTACCAAAAGTTAAATGTTGAAAAATCTGCCATTTTAACCTCCTCCATAACCCAACAAGGGATCCTGCAAAAGCTTTGCAAGATCCCTTCTTTCTGTTCTCAAGGCCCCAGAACAGTTTTCAGGAAAGGAAGAGCGTCTAGAGCAAAAACTTACTCAGGAGCTAGCCAGGCTTCGGTGGGATCTCACACAAATTCAAATGTGGTCTGCAGGTCTGAATGTTGGTGCTAATGACCAAATGTGATCGTCCCAGCCAACATTATTTTGAACTGAAAATCCTGCCACACGATCAGTACCTTGTACCCCGCGGCGAATTTCTGCCAAGGGAGACTGATAAAGATACTTTGACTTTAATGTTCCTTCTGGAAAAGCAGAGAACAAATATCTGTGATCAGGTTTTGTTTTTTGCCATCTCAAGTGTATTTTGCCAAAAAACTTTCTAGTACTTTTCTAAAGCAACATCTTTGAATGCCGTATAACGTGTGTTTATTGCTTTCACTGTGTATTGTGGCAAAGCACTGCTCCAGAAGCGTGTTCACGCTGATTCGTTTACTAATGCCTTGTTCTTTCACTTTATTTTTTTATTTTTATTTTAATCATCCTATATTTCATGTCTTTCCTGTGCATCTAGAGTTATCAAAGTCGTACCCCACCCTGTTGCAGACGTTATACCATACACTGACAGGTATTCTCTCAAAAAAAAAAAAAAAAAAAAAAAAAAAGAAGAAACAACAATATGAAAGCAACCATTAAACATTAGTAGACTATAAAAGCCCCAACACTGCACCATTTGATCATGCATTTGTTCTCCTTGCAGCTATAGGAGTGAAGAGTCAGAGCTGGCAGAGGAAGAAGGGGGCTCAGCGGAGAGTCCCACCCCAGAGGACAGGTGAGCAAAACCAATAACCCGCCTCGCTCATTCTGCAGCATGGCTGGCACGGACACCGCTGTGGCCGGATGTCCGCCGTGTTGACTCCCCAGTAATTACAGAACCCCGCTGTTCTCCATTTTTGGTGCCTTAAACAACCTTAACAAGAGCGTGTTAAGGTTTGATTAAACGCAGTGCAAACATATTTGATAGAGAGACGTGAGCGCTTTCTCGCCAAAGCAGGTGCCGTAATAACACGCTGAACGGTATTTCTTTTTTTTTTTTTTTTTTTGTCGTCTCTCTGCAGCGTTGAAGAGGAGCCAGCTCCAGCGCTGGAAGATGGCGAACCAACAACAGGAGATCTCCTGGGCTTCAGTGATGGGTTTGTTAATACTCCTTCTGATTGCACAATTAAGACGAATCTCTGAATGTTAGCCACAGGGTGGCACTGTTGGACCTCCTGTAAAGTCTCCTCTCTGTCTCAAATAGCCTGAATGAGTTTTAAAAATCCCTAAACCCACCTGTGTTCATGAACTTGCTTTCTGCCTGTGCAGCCCAGAAGAAGAACCAGCAGAGCCTGTTCCACCCAGCCCAGGACGCTGGAGCCAGGATCTGCTCAGCGGACTTGGCAGGTACAGGAAGGCCTCTTTCTCCCCTCAAACTGCTAATCCGGACTCGTTTGAAGGATTAGTCCCTCCTCAGTGATAAATCTATAGTTCCTTTGTTAGCAGTGAAAGAAGCGTCGCCTTAACTCACACCCTCACGGAGTTCCAAAACTCTTCTCTGCTTCTGTCTCTTCTGTGCAAATGTCTGCATAGTGAGTCCAGTCCTGCAAAGACATCTGGCACCCTGGATCTCCTGGCCCATGACGTCGTGGTGGCGAACACAGAGGCACGCAGGTGAGAAAAGCCTGGCTGGGACCTCTCCCACTCCCTCATCTCACCCTCCTCTTGTGTCAGGACTTTCGTTTCATTACCACAGATGAAGGAGACAAGCCACCCTGATTTACGAGATTTCGCTTTATCTCGATCTGCAAAGCACCAAAAAGGCTCCGATTTCCGAATGAAACGACTTTGAAACTTTGAAAGCCTCCACGTCGATCTGCGTGCCGGAAATAGAAGAGCGTGCTCGGTACTGATTAGTATTTCTGCTTTGTTTTTTTTGTTTTTTTTCTCCGTCTCCCCGCCAGCCTCAGCATGCAGCAGCAGGAGGAGGAGAAGCAGACGGATGAGACAGCCGTGGAAACACAAAGGTAGCGGGAGATGACAGGCTGCTCTTAAACAATTATCTATCTGTGCAGAGCCGTTCCCTACGAGAAGCGCGATGCGCGACGTAATGATTTATACCGGCTCTGTCTGCAGCGTCGGCCCCGCAGTCACAACACTGTAACGACCAAAGCTGTGATTACTCCCGACAAAGAGCGCTCACAGAACGCAGGAAGAAAAAGCCCATTTCCAGACAGTCTCCATGCTCGTTAAATAGTTCAGCGGATTTCAAGCTTTCCTAATGGAGTGGCACTGTAAATAGCGCATGAGAACAACAACACTAACCTTTACTTGGCCTGTGTGTGTGTTTTTTTTTTGTTCCCATCATGCCATTCATCTGCATTCTTACATTTCTGTCCTCCTATATTCCAGCCATGAGGACAAAGCAGATCCAAGGTGTTTTATCTTGCCTCTGGAACCTTTTTCACATTTTCACATTTTCTTAGGAATTTATGTGACACAAAGTGGAGCGTAATTGTAAAGTGGAAGGGACTAGATGCCAATAAACATCTGAAAAGTGTGTTGTGCATTTGCATTAGCCCTCTTTACTTTAATACCCCTGAATCAAATCCAGGTTGACCAGATGCTTTCAGAAGCTACTTAATAAATAAAGTCCCAGTCTCAGTATGGATACAGTTATTTAGCACCATGGTAGCTCTGGAGGAGCTGCTCGGGATCCACATCTCAGGTGGGATAATCTTTAGGCAGCGTCACGCTATGGGTGGTTTCCTTCAGTCAGGACAGGGAAGCTCAGAGTTGATGAGAAGATGGATGGTGCTTAACACCGGGCGGTTCTGAAAGAAACCCAGGCAGCTGAAACTGAGCTAGAGGTTCACCTCCCAGCTGGACAGCAACAAGTACGCATGTGGAAGAAGGGCCTAGTCAAAGCCCGGGCTGAAAACCGATCGGATTTAGCAAATCTTGATGTTTACAGACACTCCATCAAATCTGACTGAAATTGAGCTATTGTGCAAAGACAAGAGTTGCTTCTAGATGTATGAAGCTGGCAGAAGTTTTGTTTTACAGAGTATTAGATCAGAGAGGGCTGAATACCACACAATTTTCAGATTTTTATTGGACAAACAATAAAAAATCTAATAAATGTATCCTTTTGAATCCACTTGAGAGCTATGTTGTGCTTTGTGTTAGCCTAACACTTAAAGTACCAATACAATACAGTGAGATTTGTTGCTGTAAGGTGACAAAATGCAGGAGTTATGAATTAATATTTGCACAGGACACTATACCAGCACACTTAGGGGGAAAAAAAAATATCTCCATTTCTCACCTTGCTGAAGTGCGTAGTATAAATTTGAATGCATTTCCATTTGGTAAAGACGTCCAGATTCGGATTCCGATTGAGTCTGGCCTTGTGTCCTCTCTCTGTCTCTGTTTACCATTCAAACCGCATTGAATCTTTCCATTATGAGTCAATGAGATCAGAATTCCTCCGACACAAGGCAGGGCCGTGCTGACAATTGAGAGTGAAATCAGTGTGAAATTGTTTTTCAGCTCGGCTGATCCGTTTGATCCATATCCGATAGGGAGCGCATCCCATAACAGGTAATCATATTGGTTTGGCACTGCGACTGTCTTCCAGCCTGCCAGATAGCATCTTGGCATGCATAATGCAGCAGCTTCTGATTGTGAGTCACTCTCCCCCTACTGCAGCCCCTCTGACCTGCTTGAGCCCGTGGCTGATGTTTCCATCAACAGGTGAGGGGAAAGATTTTTCCCAAATCCCTCCCTCTTTCTCCTCCTCTACACGCTAACCTCCGCTTGTTGCACCGACATAACATCTTCATTGCTACACCCTTTTTTTTTCTCTCTCTCTTTAATGCAATCATCGTTATTCTAAATCTGCAGCAATCGATCAAGAAGTGCTGCAGATATATGCACCGTAGTTTCCGCTGATAAAATGCATCAGTCAAATAACCGCTGTTTATTTTGCTTTTTATCCTTTAGTTTAACAACACCGGAAGAAGAGGAGGAGGAGAAAAGTTTAGATTCAGAAGTGAATTCACCTTCATCCGACCTGTAAATGGCCGATCTCATTATTCATTACTTCTGTTTTACGTCTTTGATCTTTGTTATCCTTGGGTTTTAATGATTTCTGGGTTTCGAACTAGCAAGAGCACAGAGATTAACATCTGAAAGGCTTCAGCTCTAGCGGTTCAGTATCCTGATGGATTATATTTGATTGAATTAACAATTCATTTTTCATCCCTTCATATTACGGTTTAGCCTTTCTTACGTTGTGCAAGAGGCAAGGTGCAAAATAGTCAGCAGACAACAGGATTAGCACGAGGAAAAGCGTCTTTTTTACCCATTAAAATTTCAAGCTCCACCTGCAGCCCTCTGATAAATAATCAACAATGCCGTGCAATTTTAATACAATAGAGAAGGATCTCCTTATTATTTGCTTTCTCTTGCTGTTGTTTCCGGTCTATTTGTGTGTGGTCTAAGCAGTAACAACACTGATGCCAAAAGGTATAAAAGCGTTCATAACCGTGTAATATATTTATTTGGCCAAACAAGGGAAAAGGAAAGACAAAAAAAATGTGTTTAGCTCCTGAGTCGATCTAAAGCAGTGGTTTTTAAATATTTTAGTCCTAACTCTGAAAGTAAAACATTTTTAAGCATCATCATCTTGAAACACACACACAGGAAATATTCTTATCCACTGGCACTGCATGATTAAAGTTTATTTACATGGGTGTTACTTTTTGGGAAAATCTAGACCGCAAACCCCGACTTAAAGACTTAATTTGGCCGCTTTACGTGTAAAAAGACAATTTATTTGCTGTTTTAACTGTTTTGTATCTTATGAGATTTTTCTCAACGTCCCGTAGGGCAAAATGCAGATAAGAGCATCATTAGCATAAATTGCTAATAGTGGTTAGTTGGGTCATTGAGCATTTTAATCAGAAAATCTCAAATAGAGATTTTTAAAGTGAGGTTTGATTAAAAAAAACGTATGAGCAGATAACGGCTTACTTGCAGTCGATAACTCTTGGTGTCACCGCCGGTTCTGGTTGGCGCATGTATCCGCTGGCCTGAGGTGGACTTCTGCTGTCTCAGAACAACTGATCCCAAAAATGTCATAGCAGTTTATGAAAATATGATTTGTGGATGTGTAAAGCCTTCCCACGTTTGCCTTGGGAGATGAGAGAGTACAAGTCTTGGTGCCTCGTGGATTAGCGTTAGCTTCATCCTTCTGGACCAAGTGATCTAGATTTATATTTTAAAACTAGACACCCAGAGAGGTATATGCTCCGCAGCTACAACAATAAAAGTCAAGACCCTTAAAACAGAACATCAAATATTCTGAAACGTCTTAAAGCTGCTTTAACTCTGGCTTGATATCATTCCCATGCTCAAGCTCTGACTCTAGATGCAAATGCAGTGCAGCATGAGCGGCTCCCAGCAGCAGTGCTCTTAAGTTTCTTCTGCTTTCGGACCTTTCTGATGAAGTAACAATAAATGCACTTGAACAGCCCACTATGTTTTTGGCCGTGGATGTTTTATCCTCCCTACATCACAGCTTACATCTTTGCAGTTAGCTCGCAAGTACTTAATATTGTTTCTTCTGAGCACCATTCAAGACCAAAGGTGCTCCCAGTATATGTTTGAGAACCATGCATCTAAAGTTAGTCCCTTCCTCCAGGTCTTCGCGGCCCTGGACGGTCACGTGGGAAGTCCCTCAGCTGACAAACACGGAGGAGAGGTGAGGCCGCTCTTCTTCATTCATACTCCACTTTGATCTGTGTCCATTACCGGCTAAAAGCCTTTCGATGTACGTCTGCCTCCCCCTCTCAGCCAAGAAGCCGAGACAGAGGACCAGGCCGCGGATCAAAGGACGGTGATCATGTTTGAGAAAAAGTAAGTCGTCGCTTTATTAGGAGCTCCAGGTGCACGCCGGCTCCTTTTATCCCCGTAACCCAGGTTTCCCTGCACCGTGGCGGAGGAGCTGGGCTTTTACAGCATTTACTCTCTGAGCTGGAAGTTATTGTCCACTGGTGCTGATGAAAATAGGTCAGATATTTGTTGCAGCCTTCCCCTCACAGCTGTGGCAAACGGGGCCAGCCTCCAGTAACGTACAGCGTCAACGTACCATCCGCTCACGTTACTGTTTTGTGTTTGTTTGTGCTCAAGGTCCACTGAGAGCAGCTCCCCCTGGGATAGATGGACATCCCCCACTGTTTACACCGTCTCCACTACAACAAAAGAGGGGGATGAGGAGGAAGAAGAGGAGAAAGTAGAGGAGGAAGAAAGGTATTTTTATCAAGATCGTGATAATGAAGTTTTTTTTGGAGCCGTGTCTCAAAATTCACCGTATGCCAATCACTGAAAGCGAGTTAAAGCTCCCTCATATCTCATTGGAATTCCCAACTTCATATTTTATATCCTCACATCTTCACCTGCTCTCCCGCTCTTATCACAAGCCAAACATTTCTCCTTTTTTTTTTTTTTTTTTTTTTTGCAGCCCCGAGGACACTGAGAAAGTCACCGTCATTACCACCGTCAGGTTTGGAAAAACTTGCTTTAAATTTCTGTCATGTTCCAAAAAAAAAGTTAAATTAGAGGCGTAAAGATGGGGGGGGGGGGGTATAGGTGATGACTGCAATAACAATGAATATAAGGATGGATGTTTAAGGATGAGGCAATACTGCAGCATAGTAGGGAAAACAAAAACCAGAGCGGAGCTGGTCAATAAACCCGAGGCCTGGGTGGAGTTAGAGGGTAGAGAGAAAGAGATGCTCTACACTATAAAAACTGCAGAATTCATCCTCGCTGGACTGCATCCAAGCTTATTGACAGCTGTGGCTGATAATAAAAGTTTGATATGTTGCTTTTTTTTACTTACTTCCCAGGGAGGTCCTAAACGAGCCGGAGCCCGCTGTGGATCGGTGAGTTTACGATCTTGTTAGTGTCTGGCTTCATAATGCAGGAGCGCTTTCACCTCGCGTTTATCCTAAGCTCATCTGAGCTGGAGCTATTTTTATTTTTTGGTCTTTTATTTCGCTCTAAATTCATAGCATGTGCTGCTGCATGCAGGCCTAATCTGCTGTTCCTCGGCTTTATTGGCTGTAATAAGTGTTGTAATGCAATCGAGTCGAGGAACCCAAGCTGAATCAAAGATCTAAATTTAGCTACAGAGCCTTGCAGATGCCTCAATGACTCCTGAACCTGTTCACAATTACAACCATGAACTTTAATGTGTTTTTATTAAAATCTTATGTGTTAGACCAAACACAAAGTTAGAGGTCATTTTAATGATTTAATATCAGTATGAATCTGTTTGGTTAACGGCTCTGAGGTTTGTTAGAGAGCATAACAGTGTCGTGGCAACCAGGGAACACAGCACAAGGACAACGTTTTCAAGAAGATCGGTTATTAAACAACAAACTTAGAACATGTAACAGAGCGGTGCTCGGCGCAGTTGATCGGAAAACTGTTAGACGTGCGTTCAATGAACCACATCGTGGTGGAGGCGTGGCAAGGAGAAAGCCATTGTTTAAAGCAAACCATAAAAAGTCCAGGTTACAGTTTGTCCACCAGCCATTTGGCACTCTCACAGCAAACATGTGGAAGAAGGAGGTCTGGATAGGAGAGCATAATTAAACCTAAATATGAGGTTAAAAGAGCACTCTTGAACTAGGGCTGGATGATAATTCAATAACAATATATGTCGATTGATAGACATATATCGATGATAGAAAAAAAGGATCGATAAAAAGTTCAATAGAACAGTTTTCCTTCCTTATTCATCCTAGTCATGTAGGTTAATATTACAGTCATTACATCCTCCCAGCCAATCACAAACACAGACCTGGAAACCAAGCCCCGCCCCCCTTCAAAGAGCAGAACAGAGAGCACGTTTTTTCTTCTTTTTTAAAAACTTGCAGTTTTAGTAAAAGTGGGTCGAATAAAGGGTTGAGTTTGAATTCAGTGTTTGTGTGTTCTGTATCTAAAAATAGGTCGCTAAGCAACAGCATAAAATGGGCAGAGCTGCACTTAAAATCTATGTTTTGAATTTGTTGATAATTATCGATGTTGATCAGTTTGATTTCTATTTTATCGATACGCTTTCTATATCGCCCAGCCCTGTCTTGAACACACATGCATCAATGAGAAACATGATGGCGGCAACATCGTGGGGGCGGTGTCTATTTTCAGCTGGGAAGCCAATATGAGTTCAACTGGAAAGGGTTGGGGTTAATGCAGGAGGAAAAAGCAGCTAACTGCAAATGGCTCTAGGCTGAGGTGGCATTTCACCAACAGGACTAGACATACCTGCAGTAGAAGGGCAGAGATCACAGTACATTCATATTCGTGTGTTAGAAAAGATTAAAGTTCAGACGTTCTGTAAATCTAATTGAGAATCTCAAACATTTCTGTTTTCCAATCCGATCTGACTGGACACTTTTCAGATATAGTCTTTCTGGTAAAAACGTCTAGAAACGTGGGTCCTTATTGTTCCACTTCACAACTACGCGCCGCTCTGTTGGTCTACCACACACAGTGAAGAGATAGTGGATTAGAAACAGTTTTCCCAAAACACTGCGGTTCGTTTGAGATTCTTGTCTGCCTTCTCCTACTTGAATCGATTTTGTCCCTCTGTAGACACAACTGCTTGAGCTAAATAGATGTGGAGCAAAGACCTGTGGGAACACAGCTGCCAAACACTCAGCTACCTGAAAACCCTGCTTTAACAGATCCATCCAGCCGACACTCCACAACCAGATCAGCGCTCGCGTTGTCTTTCAGTACGCCCTCATTTGGCCCCTTCCCTCTAATTACCGCGCCTCTACGTGTCAGATAGACGACATGTGTTAGAGTCGTCGTTCTGTCACATCCGAGCTCCCTGAAAGTCTGCCATTAACCAGAGGTGGTGAAAATAAGGATGGGACAGATCCCATAAGCCAGGGGTGTCAAACATACGGCCCGCGGGCCGGATCCGGCCCGCCGAACAATTTAGTCCGGCCCTGTGGCTAAATGCATTATCATTATATATATATATATATATATATATATATATATATATATATATATATATATATATATATATATATATATATTTATATTTATATATATATATTTTTTTTTTTTCAGTGTCCTGTCTGCCAATGTGGCAATAAGATGCCACAAAGAGCTCATCAGATTTGACTTTCACAAGTGGACAAGATAAAAGGAAGAGAATGATAAAACAATTATTGAAAAAAACATGTACTTTGTTTAATTGAAAATATGCAGTTCCTATATTGTGTTTTAATTAGCAGATTAAGCTTCAGGTGTGGAAAAATTGAAATCATTTCTTAATTTTTATCTGTTTGATGTATTTTGTCATGCAGGACAGTGTTTTTAAGTTCCAAAAAATGTGAATAAATGTTTTTCAACATTGTATAATCACTGTGATCAGTTCTTATGCATAATGCACAAGTAAATGTTTAACTGAGTAAAAGTATTGTTGAAATTGCACATACTTTTCTTAAAAACGCTGAGGTTATTCATAATATATTGTGTAAAAGTGAAATTAACTTAATATAAAAATCAACAAGTCCACATTTATTAGTTCTATTTAATCTTGCAATGAGTTTACTCGTGTGGCCCTCTTGAGATCAGATTAAGCTGAATGCGGCCCCTAAACCAAAATGAGTTTGACACCCCTGCCATAAGCCATCACACTCCTGTCGTCGGTGAGTAAAAGGTGACGATACGGTTTCTGCTCTCCGCCTGCAGGTTAGCGAGCTACTCCTCGGCCGTGGTAGAGGAAGAGCGACGGGTCCCGACGCCGGAACCGGAAACCAAAAAGTGAGCGTCTTCACAGAGTGGGAACCTGACACAAAGAGAGAATTTGTACCTATTTTAAGTCGCTCTTCTCCCCCTCCCCCAACCCCTGCATCTGCTGTAGGCCTTTTGTGTACGTGAAGGAGTACGTCAACGCAGCGGAGATGTCCTCGCTTAATCCCAGGGACACATTCCACAGGTAGGACCGATTGTTTGTAGACGCGGTCGATTGAGAAGAGAAAGCAATGTGGCTTTGGTGACGGTGCGCTTTGTTTTTCCCCCATAGGTCAGATGATTTTGCATCAAGCTACAGCTACTCGTACAACAGCCCCTCCAGCTACATCAGGTAATACCCAAGCACAAAAAAAGTTTTGTAATGTACAAAATATAGAGTGGGTACACAGCTCTGTGAAGCTCAAGGTCTTTAACTTGAAACATAAGCCCTCAGAAGTCATTTCCGGACTTTTCCCACTTTTAAAGTGACATTTCTCCTGTTCAATTCAACTCCGATTAACCTGAAATGAAAAGGTCAGCCGCTCTGACAATTGCTCATTTGCTTCCTTTATGCAAAGCCATAGTTTGCGGTAATTTTAAAAAGAACCAAAAGGATCTTATTGTTCAAATGTAGGAAGTGTGCAGAACGGAACAGAAAAATCCCACTACATGTTTTATATGTAGCCTCCACGGCACAACACGGTGTTAGATTTGTGTCGGACTGAGGAATGACGACACACCCGAGTTAAGAGGGTACAGGTTGCAAGTGGGAAACGAGTTGGATGTGCTGTTTTGTTTTGGTGCTAATTTTTCTGTGTAAAAAGAAATCTCACCATGATAGCAGTCATTACTACTTGGACAAAACAGGGAAGTCTAGATGTTTCTTCAAAGCTGATTAAAAGGCAAAGAGGGAGGCAACTGGGGGCTACGTAGAAAGAGACAGCAGAAATAATTATAAAAAAAACAACAATATGAATTTCTGGAATTGGCACTGATTGGGTTCTACATGTGAGAAGCATTACTCATATTCCCTGTATGTCTTTACTAAGGAGCGGGGTTGTAAGCCAAAACCCTTTTCTTTCATAGAAAACATCCAGGCCTGGCTAAAATCTCCCAAAGCCTTGTGGGAGAAAATGTCACGATCTCAGTGAACCAATCTTGAACTTGTGGCCCTCAGTTCCAAAATGTGTTTTTGGCACTGAAACAATGCTGCACATCACTGAAAGAGGACTAAGGATGTGCAGACGTATACAGTCAGGTTATTGCAGCTGTTTTATTATTGACATGTTCCCCCCTTACAGCTTAGCTGAATTGTACAGGAGAAATCGTCTTGTTAAAGGAAATAAAAAAAAGGAGAAATTATTTATTGTGGGATAATTGTTATGCCACAAAATCTTACTTTTTTTTTAACAAAGGGTGTATACACTTGTTTACTGTGGATTTTGTATATTCACATACCTATTATAGAGTGCATTCATTTCATGCTGTAATTGCCAGCCATGTTTCCCCATTCTGGACCTCAGCGCGCCACAACTCTCTCTTTAAGCGCTCCAAGCTGCTTGTTTTCAGCTTTGAGCGTCTTTATTTCTCTTTACATACGCGCCCTCTCGCTGATCGTGTTTGAACAGTGCGCCGTGTTATTTGACATCAACCCCTCAGTAACCCCTACACCGCCTAATCCGTGCGCCAACACAAATTCCAGTTCAAAACCCGGCTGTAAGCCAGAGATCCGTCTCCTCCCGCAGACGAGGAGCAGACGAGGCCGAAATTCCAGCAAGCACGCTCGTTCAGCTGATCGGGGGGGGACTGAGCGGGGACATTAAAGGATTATTTACACGTATTAAAAAGGAGATCAGCCTAAATTGTTACATTCGCTGTTTTCCTTCAGGGTCACCGAGTCGTCCTCCTGCACGTACTGCGGCAAGCAGGTGGGCAACAACGCCAAGATCACCATCGAGCACCTCAATATCGACTGCCACCCCGAGTGCTTCAAGGTAAATGGTCTCCATTTGAGGAGTGTTCATGGTGCTCTCCCACAGTTGTTGGTTCTACTGGGAAAGATGAGGGAAAACCTTGAAATAATTCAGTTTTTAAGGCAGTAGCATAGATTCACATGGAGGGAACTTACCTTTAACTTGAGCATTTGGTCACTTTGTTGCCACTCCAGACCTTTATTGTACCGTTTTATTGTTATTGTATAAAATGTCTTATCATGATAAGAATTTGAGTTTGATGAACAACAGTAAGTTCCAATTAGTAGCGTCTGAAAACCCCCCAAAACTGTCAGTATTGTCAGGATTGTTATTTTTGCTATTTTCTCCTCTATTGGATTCCTGAGAGTGTCAATAGATATCAATAAATTCAACAATACAATTAATTGCAGTTACAGTGTGCAGCATAGTGATGTCCTGCTGTAACATATTTCTGATTTAGTTTTATTATGTTATGCATTTATTAAATGTGTTTTTTTAAGGGCAGTATTTGTTTACTGGGCTATAATTGACATGCAGTCAATGCCACACAGTTACCTAACAAATACTGCAAGAAGCTGTAACAGTATTTTATCATCCCTTTTATCGTTATCACAATAGTAGCACAATAAATTGTGATCAAATTGAAAGTCAATATTGCCCATTCCAGATTCACATGAAGTTCTGCTTTACTTTTCTAAGCCTATCTTTGCATCTTTCATCATTTAGTGAGTAATCTATGGCTCTATGGGGGTATAAACGCACACAGGGTTTCATTATTGGCGGTTGCCCACTAGGCTGGAGGTTATTCCTTCCCGTTATAGGGGGGTTTTCCTCTCCACTGTTGCTTCAGCAATCCCTCATGCTCAGTATGAGGGATTGCTGCAAAGCCATGGACAATGCAGATGAACTTGATGCAATCTGCTCGGTTTCCTTAGATGGGAAACTTTTTGATCAATCTGAATAATCTGATTCTATTTGACTTTGGAAAGTGCCTTGAGATGACATGTATCGTGAATTGGCGCTATAATTGACTAGGCTGCAGCACAGGGTGGTCCAGGTCAACCATTAGATGCCATTTACATGCAAACTGGTTGCCAGAAGAAGCCTTCTCCATCCCACCATTACAGCTTTAAACATGCCATTTGCATGCTTAATGCTTTTTGGTCTGAAGAGAACAAGCAACAGTTTTGTTCAGAAGCACCCAATGTTTGCTGTAAAGCACGGCGGAGGGTCTGTTATGCTTCGGGCTTGTTTATCTTCCAGAAGATCCTGGTAAATCCTGGTGCAGGGCATCACGACCTCTTTAAAATAACATCCTTCAGCAACATAGGGCCAGACCAACACGTCTGTCTGTTTGCTCCAGTCCTGTGAAAGGCTATAGAAGATTAAAGAGCTGGGGCACCAAGTTTTGAAGTTGTGAGAGAAAAAAAACGCTTCTCTACATTTTTCCTCACTTGATAAATGTGATCAAATTAAAGGTTGGGTTTAAAAGAAATGTCGATGTGGGATTATGCTTCTGCAATTAAAGATTAAGTTCAAAAAATTTAACCAGGTTACCAAACCCCCTCCCCCCCCTTTTTTTTTTTAAAACAAATGCTTTTATTGCGATACAAAGGTTTATGTTAATCGTTTTTGATGCTGCATGCCAACACATTAAAGTCTTAAAGGAGTTTGCAGAACTCCGTTTATATTCTCTGTTGAGGATTTATTTAAGAGTAAGAAAAAGCTAATTTTCCTTGTGACATTACCCAAGATTCTTCTCTTTTTTCCCCCCCTGCAGTGTGATATGTGTAGCAGGCCTATGGGAGACCTTCTCCACAATATGTTCCTGCACAACAAAAAGGTCCACTGCGAGAGCTGCTACGCCGCCGTCATTTAATCCTGGGAGCTTTTCATCGCCTCCTTATCCTCGTCTCCCCTCCTTTTCGAGTTCATTTGCATAATAAGTGAGAACTGGTCTCAAGTTTGCACTGATTTTTTTTGTTACTTTGCAATAAAACGTTTTAAAGTGATCAAACAAAATGGAAAATGCCGGCATGATAGCTTCATGTGAACGGTCCATATTTGTGGGGGTGATATGTATTTTTGTGTCAGTTTATGATGAAGGATGTGTTTTATATATATATATATTTTTTTTTGTTTTTTTTTTGTTTTATGTTTTTAATGTACCGACTCACAATGTCTGGTGGGCTGGAACACAAACTCAACAACCGGAGATTCAGTTTGTTAAAAAAAACATTTATTTTACTCTTCTTTATAGAAAATAGTGTGTTGAAATGTACAATGCATTGCTAGCAAAATAAAATGATTTATAAAAACCCTGGTATAAATGTTCTACAAAAAACGGCGTGCTTGAAAACACACGTTCTCAGTCGAGCAGGAATGAGAATTATTGCACGAGGAGGAGTTTAGTGCGATGCGACCAAAAGGAGGTCTGGGCAACAATATAAAGTATTTATCTCCAGAATTCAGAGTGGCTCGGCTTTGAAGAACAACCACTGGTGCAGAGATTTCCTCCTGCGAAGTTGCGCTTCTTCATTTCTCAAACTCCTTTTGCAAAGTAGCGTCTTCCCCTGCGCGCTGTCACTTCAAGTGCATAAATGGGTCTCTGGCTAATAGCCATCGGCCACCTGCAGATTAACTTTAAAGAAGCACGCGCGGTCCGCTGGCTGCTGCCTTGATGGTCTTCACACACAGTTAGGCCGATCTCCTTGGGTGCACAGGACAAGTCCTTTTGGCTCGGCTCCAGTCCAGAGGAGAAAAAAAAAAAAAAAAAAAAAAAGGCGGCAGCTTTCCAGGAGCATTTGCCTCTCTGCACCAGCTGCACAGATAACATTTAATGCTTAGCACTCAAAGCAGAGAAAATACGCTAATGTCCATAAGGTTGGACAAACATCTAACACAAACTTTCCCCCCCTACAAGTGTCATTTTGGTTAGAAAATGAAAACCTGTTGTGATGTAAATACGCTCCACTTCTTTGAAAAAGAAAAAAAAAAAAAAAAAAGTGTTTCCGACCCTTGAACCTGTTCCTATTCTATCACGTCACAACCGCATGCTTCAATGTGTTATACGGGGATTTTATTTGATAGACCGACGCAGCGTAACTGTGAAAAGGCGACGCGCACAAATAGCTGAACCACCCTTTTTCCAAAATCCGGTGCAACCGACTGCCTTTACAAGCCGCTTGATGGGCAAAGCCAAAGTCTAGGAGAGAGTCCCGTGGTAACTCTGGAGGAGCTGCAGAGATCCATACCTCAGGTGGAAGGTGCGCTCCTCAAATCTGGCCTTTTATGGGAAAGAAAATTAAAATGACTATAAAGGAAAGCCATAAAACTCCTGTTGGTAGTTTGCGCTGAGCCGTGTACAAAATACTTTTCTTAAAACACCATGTGTGGACGACGACTCGCAGCGTACATCGCCTTGACCGTGACATCCACACGGAGATGTTGACAGCATCATGCTGAGACGCTTTACTTTAACAGGGAAGCGTCTCAGAGATAGATGGAGCAAAATACACAGCAGGAGTGGCTAAAAGCTGTTTGAACTCCGGCTCTCAAGGGGTTGTCGTCCTCCGTGTTTCAGACGTGTTCCTGCTCCAACGCCGCTCGTCAACTGGTTGAATCGCTTTCTAGGCGCACTGAGCTCTTAAGAAGCATGCTAATGAACTGTTCATTCAGTTCAGGTGAGATTAACGGGGGGGGAACATCTAAAACATGAGGGCCGACCTTGTTAGAGGCTTCAAAGTCCAGATCTGAGTCCAAATCAAGGATCTTTGGCAAGCCTTGGAAATCACGGATTATCCATCCGCTACAAACTTCAGATCTCTTCAAGGCAGAACACGGTTAAAAAAAGATCAGCCTCTACACGTGCAAAGTTGGTAGACCGGCCTCACATGACCTGAAGCCGGGGTAAAAGGCGGTTCTGAGGAGGATTCATTTAACGGGGGCTGAATACATATCCTTGCCACATTTTTCAGACTTTCATTTGTAAAAATGTTGCAATCGGTTTATCTTTCTCCTTCCACTTCAAAACTCTGCCACTCTTCATCTTGCTCTATCACGTAACATCCTGATAATTAAGGTTTTTGTTGTAATGTGACTAAAATCTTAACAAGCTTCAAGGGTCTTAATACTTTTCTCACAACACCGTGATCCATAAATGTGAAGGGGATCCGGCTCGGTCGTGAGACTTAACAGTCGACCGCTGGCTTAAACGCAGGGGGAGGCGTGACACGGGGCGCCCGGTGGTCCTGGACGGGCTCCAGGCTCCGTTTGTTTCACCGCCTGTGTCAGTGTTTTCCTCTGGCTCTGCTCACAGCGATGTTCTGGATGTGCTTCCACAGCAGAGACGGGTCCGACTCGTTGTGTCTTATCAGGGACTCCAGCCCCTCAGCCTGGTCCAGGCTCTGCCAGTAATCCTGAGGCCATATTTGCAACCATCTGCAGACAGATATGCAAACAGATTAGGCTCATTTCAGAGGACGGTTTAATTAGACAATAAAACGGAGCAATTTCCCCCCCCCCCCCACCCACCCCGGGGGTATTGTTATTCACATAAAGGTTGAGAGAGTAGGCGGTATTCGCACCTGGCACCGTGCACGATTTAGCTCGGACTCACCCGTCGTCTGCAGGCAGGTCTTTGACGTCTCCGTACCCCGGGCTGGGCAGTGGGCAGCCCATGTGGGAGTTGGCGGCCATTTTCGGCTGAGGGGGAGGCTTTCTCTCCGGGGCTTTCCTGTGCGCCCTCTCTGCAGCCAGCCGGGCGTTCTCCTGCTCGCACACGTAACACTCGAACCCGTTTAGGTAGTTGGGCTTACTCATGTCGTTCACTCCCCACTCGCGGGTCTCCAAGCCCTCCAGCAGACGAGTGTTGGTAATCTTTCTGGGGTCCTTGAACTCCAAATAGCGGACGTATTCGTCGTCGTTCTCGTCCAGACGCTTGAGGAAGTCGGCCAGAGCTCTGGGTGAGGGGAAGTCGTCGACGATGACCACAGAGTGGTCGTTGGGCATCCAGTCGGCCACCACCGCCGAGCCTCGGTAGACGGGGACGCAGCCCTGATGGAGGGGCCGCCAGAGCTTCTCGGTCATGTAATCCGGACACACGCCGTTCTCCAGGGCCAGGTGGAACTTGTAGCGTGCCACGAAGTTCATAAATCCGGGCTCCTCGCCGGTGGCGGTGGCCGTGTCCTCCAGGTGCTCCGGTAGGGCTTTGTTGTTCAAGCACTTCCCATAAGAATCCACCTAAAGACAAGGAGAAGAGATGTACTGAGGAGATTTTTTTTATACCTTTTTCATAGTTTTCCACAGTTCTTAAGTCACTTGCATCCCACATTTCACATATTTAGGCCAGATATTTATAAAGGGCTCAAGCTTAATGTGTGGAACCTAGGGCTGGGCGATAAATCGATTTAATCGATTAATTCGAATTTACAATTCTTTAAGATTTCATTTTTGGAAAATCTGGATTTTATTTTGCCAATACACTCATTGGGTTTCCATGAAGAGAACAGCATGTGATGCTGGATATATGTTTAGGCAAATATATTGTCAAAATATTGTTAAGTGGAAACTTTTTTTTTACCATAATACGAGGTACTTCATTTACATATTTTCCTTTTTTAATTTTTTTTTTTTACATGTTTTATTTTTTTAACTTAGTTTGAAGTTCACAAGTGCAGTGAAGCCTGTTCTTAGCTCAATGTGTAATACCACTAGCAGCAAATGTTTTGTTATATTTTCATTGTTTATAATGGCACGGCTGCCATCTTGTTTTACAAGCATATTTCACAGCTTGTTTTTAGTTGCACTTTGAATTCAGGTCAACTCCCTGATGAAATGATTGACATAAAAAGCAAGGTTTTAAAATAATTTCTTTCATTTCTTTTTATGAAACAAAAAGGAGGAAAAGAATCGATTAATCGGATTTGGTATGATAAAATCTGAGATTTATTTTTTGATCCATATCACCCAGCCCTAGTGGAACCTGAATAAAGCCACAGAATGGGAGTAGGATGGATGGATGGATGGATTTTACAGAAAAGGAAACTCTTGTACTCTGTTTTCTTTCTTCCAGACCTATTCAGAGCTGGAAAACACAAATCCAGTTCCACTACCTCCAGACGTTTCCAGACAGCACAGGAGCTCTGCGTTTAGAAACAGGTCCTTAATGACCGAGGAAGATGAGAAAAACCGTGACAGCCGTCTCAATTGACCTTTAACATGCAGGTTTAAACGTCCTCCCCTGTTTAGAAGCCGGCAGCCACAGATGAACAAATGTTTTCCACCAAACTGTAGAGAAGGGGTTCCCAAAGAGGGGGGCGGGACCCCCTGGGGCAGGGGGTCTGCAACATTACAGTCTAAAGAGCCATTTTGCCTACAGTCCACCTGAATTAAACTCGTTCTGAGCCACAAATGTTGTAAGATCTACTGTAGGAAATACGTTGTCATCGTTAAAGAAACACCCTTTTATGTCTATTTTGAGGTTTGACAAAAGAGGATGGACAGGATGTTGATATTTGTGGATAATGATGTAAAAAAAACAACATAGATTCCAACATAATGAAAAAAATATTGATTTAAAATTAAATATTACTGGCAGTTTTAGCATCATTCTGTTGTGAAAATTAAAAGCAATTATTACAAGAAAAAATAGCTAAAACCTGGATTTATTATCATTACTACATTTAAATACCATAATAAAAATAGAATTTGTAGCCAAAGTTATTAAGAGCCACTGTGGAAGGTCCGAAGAGCCACAGGTTGCAGTCACCTGCCCTGGGGGATGCTGATGTGCTCAAAAGATTTAGCATTTTCTCATTTGTGAAACTGACATTAAAGCACAACTTTACAAGATGCTTCACGTTTCTCATTTAAACGCAGGGGGGAATGCTGCACTGTTTTGCGACAGTTCCCACAAAAAATGTTACTTTATTCTGGTAACTTTCTGACTTTATTCTCATCAAAAAAAAAATCCCCCTTGCCAAAACGGGCTCGCCAGTCTCTGGCACTGTTATCGCAGGTCGCAGGTTGAAAAGTTTGGGAACCCCTCCTGTAGAGAATATAGTAGGTCTCACTGACTGTGTTAGATCACTGATACGTGCGTGGATTAAATGCGTTTCAATAAAACAGCTTGAAAACAAAAATCTGTTCAATACCCGACACTTTATCACACGTCTGTCAGGACGCTCCTAACCGCAGCGGCAACAGGGAAAGATCTGCCTGGCAACAGGCGCTGGAGTTACTGTGATGTTTGTCCCATAAACCGCCTGCAGATGTTATAGTGTAAAACCTTTCTGTTCCTGGATGGAAAATTGTGCATGAGGGGGCTAACGTAACTAACTATTTTCTGGTCAACCATATGCACTTCATCAAAAACCTTCTCAGCAAGGAGCTAAAAGGAATTGCACAACATCAAAATGTAATAAAACATTTGTAAACGACTTCTCCACACCTACACGGCCTATCAACTTGCACGCAAAAAAAAAAAAAAAAAAAAAAAAAAGCCCCGTACCTGAATGTACTTCATGAGCTCGCGGATATATCGGTCTCTGTCCGACGGCACGTCACAGTGGGACTGCATGTAAAGCACGGGGGCCAAGCCCTGCCCCCTGAGGCGCCTTTTCTCCTCCAGAGGCACAGCCACGGGCTCCAGCAGGTACTCCAGGGAGGGCAGCCACTGCAGGGTCAGCGGGTAGTCGGACTCCCTGCGAAACGTGGCCGTGTAATTAAACAGCCGGATTCCCGGTGCGTGGGAGAGGATGTAGTTGTTCATGGGCGACTCCTCGTGGAAAAGAGCCCAGGTCTGGTGGCGCAGGCGGGGCAGCGGCGCCTCATACGCCCTGAAGTCCGTCCCGTAGAAGATGATGGATGCCGTCCTCTTGTACAGCTGGACCTTTTTCAGGGCCGAGTCGAGATCAGACAGAGCAGTGATTATTATTAATGTGTGTAATATATACAGAGTGTCTTACACAAGTTTATAGCCTTGAACTTTTGCTAATTTTGTCACTTTAAAGCCAAAAGACGTTGACGTACTTCCTTAAGATTTCTTGACAGAGACCCGCACATTTCTGAAGCGGAAGGAATATTCTGTAGAGTTTTGAAAACTGTCTCTGTCAGGTTTGCACATGTATAAACTAAACCCTTTGCTCTTTCGTTCCTTTCCAAAATATCTCCCATTCAGTCAGACTGAACGGAGAGAGTCTGTGAACATCAGTTTTAAAGTCTTGCCACAAATTCTCTATTGGGTTTAGGAGCTAGACTTTGACTAGGCCGCTCTAACATTTGTTTTCCTGGGAGGTCGTGTATATTTAGCGCCATCCGTCTTTTCGCCCCCTCTGACCGGCTTCCCTGCCTCAACTGAAGAAAAAAAAAAACACCACTTAGCGTCACAGTGGGAAATGTGTGTTCGACTTTTTGCTCCGAATGGCATTTCGTCTGTAGGGTTAAAGGGTTTATATTTCGTCTCCTCTGACCAGAGCACATTCTTGCAAATATTTGCTGTGTCCTCAACGTGGCTTATTGCAAACTTCACACCAGAGTCAAAAGGCTTTTTTTCAATATTGGCTTTCTTCAAGTCACTCCTCTGTAATCGGCAGATTTGTTAGTGCAAGACAAACAGTTGTCCTGTCAGCAGACGCTCACGCCTGATCTTAGCAGCCCCCTCCAGAGTTCCCGCCACGCTACCCTGATTAACTCTCTCTTTGCCGGACCACCGTGTCTCTGGAGGTCAGCTGTTGTGCTCTTTGCATCTTCGGATAATGGACAGAACGCCTATCGTTGCGACATTCAAAGAATTAGATATTGTTTTATAACCCAACTATGCTTTAAATGTCTTCGCGTGGGTCATGTCTGGGTGGACAGCAGGGGTGGAGGCTGGGTGCAGCTTCTGCGGCCTGCATGGTGCCTCGTCCAGTAGATCTCTGGGTCCTGGGCTGCTGGGGATGGATTCACTTGGCGGGCTAGGAATCCCTCCTAGTGTTTTTGGGGGATCCCTGTCCTTGGAGGGCACTGTACTGGTGTGGGCGCAGGTGGGGCAAGAGGGGAACAGTTGGGGAGCTGGCCCACAGAGGGGATTTGCAATGGTGATTTGGCACCCATTCTACACATACGCTCACTGAATCTGTATTTCATAAAATCAATCAGGTAATTAGGATATTGTCTTGAGGTCAGCAAACCTGCCGTGGCACATGTAGGCAACCAGCATCTCACTACAGTATGTCTTAAATAGGGCTGCAAAATGAATCGCATTTGCAATATAATCGCAATTAAAAAAAAACAACACAATTTCCAAAATCGTCTGCCATTTTTGGCTATGTAACAATTAGTGAATCAGATGTCCTTCAGGTGTGGGTAATGTGTTTAAAGTGGGTTTACCTCCACATGGAAGGGAAGAGAGTTGCAACAGTGAGATCAGCTAATTTTATTACTTGTTTTAGAGTTTGTATAATCAAACTGTTTTACCAGAAACGTTCAGGAATCTCACCATAGCATTAAACACTGGTCAATCAGCTTAATACACAGACTTGCTTGTTGGTTGCACTTTATGTTCAACAAGGATTGATGTCCAAATCAATTAAAAGCTGTTCTCTTGAATAATATTCTGCTTAATAAAAACATTAAAAGTTCTTGTCTTAAATAGTCCTTGTTTACAAACATCTTTATCAAGGGGCCATTTTTGTTGCTTGTGGTTAATGCAAAGAAAAGTCAAAATCAAATCGCAATTTTGGTTGACATATATCGTAGTCAGAACGCAATCATTTCTGCTCCGAGTTGAGACGCAGCGGCTCTTTTAGCACCTGATCTACACAGCGATGAAACAGATTGATTTGTTGTTTTTATATGTTTAAAAAGACATGATAAATTAAACAGAAAAAAAATAATTGCATTAAATCGCAATATTAAGATAAAAATAATCAAAAACAATTAGATTATTTTCCAAAATGGTTCAGCCCTAGACTGAAATGCCATGACACGACACGTGGAAACTAACAACAACTACTCTGCAGTTTAATCCCGGACCTGTCTGCCGTGTTCCTTGGCCTCTAGGCTGCTGTTTGATCGCCAACGTTCTCTAACCGAACCTTTGGGGTTGACCTGCATTTGAACAGGTAGACACTATTTACTGACTTTACTGACACCTGAAAGCAAATGGTCCCACTGGGTTTCATGGAAAGTGGTCATGTAGAGTAAAAACAAAGGCACGCCACACTTTTCAGATTCTACTTGGGTCCCCCCCCCAGAACATCCAAGTGGTGATCTACTTTGTGTTGGTCTATTACATAATGGTAATAAAATACAATGAAGTTTAGGCAATGTCACACGCTGTTACAACGTCATAGGGCTTTAATATTAATAATAACACCGTATATTCCTTCCATCTATCAAAGCTTTGAGGTGAACCTCGGTTGGGATCTCTGGTACCTTGCGATTGCTCGTCACCAGGCAGGAGGACGTGGCGCAGTCGATGCGTTCAGTGTCCCCTGGGAAATGGGGGAACAGCCCTCCGCTCCACCACAGGAGAATGGGCAGCTCCCTGTTGCTGCGGCGGTCGCTGTTCCCCGGCCCTCGGTATGAGGCCACGGAGGCGAACTCCATGTCCGACAAAGCGCTCTGCGGCAGAAAGGCTCCCCGGTCCTCCAGGTGAAGCTGGTCTCCGGAGAGGGAGGCGAAGGAGACCCACACCCAGCAGAGGACAGCGAGCAGCCCCAGACCCACACAGGGCAGCAGCCTCCTCCTACCTGCCATCTGTGAACCGGTTAGAGCAACCATCACTTCCTCCGTCTCCACGTTTACTAGAAGGCTTCACGAGTTATGAACTCTTAACAAAGTAAACAGTTACAATGGGGCTAAACCTCCCATTTCAGCAGCTATGGCGAAGAAATAACGCCGTTCTTACTGATATCTCTATGAAACATATAAAAAGCAATTTAAATGACTAAAAGATAAAATATTTACTTGTATTAACTGTAGACTTTACCTCCGTTGGACCCTGATAACGGTTTACTCTCCAACATCAGTAACAACAGACTCTTCCTCTGCGGTTTACAAGTTCATCTTCTAGCGTTACATTAATCTGGCGCCACCTAGGGTCACATGGTAGAATTGCAACGTCAAATCAGCAGCAAAAAGAGCCAGTTGAGCTTGATGAGCGGGTTCTTTGAGGGGTATAATTTTAACGCCAAATTACTAGACATCCTATATGTCACAGAACAATTTTGTAGAACAGGAAAATTTTATGACATGGGAGCAATTTATCTATTTTCAAGCAAACTGTTACAGGTCCTGTCCTAAATATTTGGAATTGTAAATATGATGTGTGTGTGTGTGTTTTTTTTTTTAAACAAATTCTATAGATTAAACTTTTTATTATTATTATTTGCTCAGGGTCCATTTAACAAAGTCATTAACATAAAGTGTGACTAAATAAACAACAAGACACATTTAACAATTATTAAAGGAATTCCACAAATTAGCCTCCACAGAGGAACATCTTCTTTTAAGATTAGTTAAAATTTTTTTTACTTTTCTAGACACCGAGCTCCTTAAAAGTCTGTGCATATCTTGTCTTGTACAACGCTTACACACAGTTTGGAAGAGTGTTGTTTTCAATCTTAAGCATTGTTTGGACCACTGGCAAATCAACTAATCCCAAAAACACCAGGGGCTACAATATAGTTATCACGTTTATACAATATAATTATCACATTTGTACAACATAATTATCTTGTTATAGCATGATAGTTTTCAAAAATGTAATTTCTCAAGTAACAGCAATACTCTTCCGTAAGGGGCATTTGCATCAACGAGTAAATAATTTTGAAGAGCACAATTGTTTGCTTTGTTGGTAATTTGTGTTGCTATTTTTTGGATGATGAAATTGGATTTCTATTTTTTTTGTATGATTTTCTCACCACTTGCAGAGTCATGTGCAACATTAAGTTCTACATTTACTTTACATAATCTACATCATACACTCTTTCAGTTACAGTTTCTGTAACAACTTGAATTTGTGCACTGAATATTCTCATCTCCTTTCCCATAAACCCGTCCTCTTGATTGTTTTAAATTCAGTTCCTACACTCTAAAAACAAATGTTTTAGATCAACCGAAAACAGTTGGCATCAGTCTTTTTGAGTTATGACAACTTCTAATGAAATTAGATTCAATCAAGAAACAACATTAAGTTAGGTAAATTAGCTTTTCCTCTATGACCAGAATATTTTTAACTACCACTCACTTAATAATTGGTAGCATCAATGTATGTTTTTAAGTTGAATGCTTATATTAATCATGTTGTCCCAACTAGTTTTTCCACTTTATATAAAATGAATTTTAAGAATTATGAACTTAATTACCATAATTATAAACACGTTTTTAAATTGATTATTCAAAAAATTTAGTTGTTCCAACAATGTTTTATGGATTGTTTAAATTAACTTTTTAAGTATTATGAACTCAATTCATTGCTTCAGTGCAATGTATTTGTAAATGAAATGGCACTCACCTTGAAAATATCCTTTCTATGTTATTTGTCCAGCCTTCTAGTCCTCTAACACACAGTCTGAACTTGTCGAGGAATGTTAAGTGAGCAGGGAGGGAACTTGAAAGCCTTAACTCAAGTTGGAGAAAAATAAGTTATCAAGCCAATGTGATGAAGTTACCGCCACTTGAATTTTGTTTTAAATCGATCCACACAAACATTTGAGTTTAAATTGCACACCATATTAAGTTAGTGCTGCAAGAGACTGGCAGAACAAAACATAAATGGATCAACAGTCAAAAAAATTACAGAATGAAAAAGGGCTCATTTTTACAACTGTGACAAATTACCAATGACCTTGATATTCAAAAAACAACCTACATCCTACTACATAACCATGTGGGATCCCATATGTAATGTTACAACAAAACCAATTTGTCATTGCTGAACATTTGGAATCTTTCATACGAGACAGATATTATTACAAACTGGCAGAATTTGGTATTAAAACAGAATCTCAGGTTTTATCTGCAAGAAATCACACCCAAATATAGACATTTGGAATTTTGCTAGAGTGTTTTTAAAGGTACAAATTAAAAACAAACACCCATTTCTACAGTTGGCCCAAAGATCAAAGGGTGGCAGGAAATTAATGAACTGATGAAGCTTGCAGCCTTCGTTGAGTTCGAGATTTCACCAAGGAAACATTGCAAAAGTGAGAACATTTAAAGTAGGGCAAAAAAAAGAATAGCAAAAAATAAAATAAATACTTTTTATTGACCTTGTTAAAACAAGGAGTGAGTGCAGCTTAATAAAAATTCTGGATATGGGCTGCTAATCGAAACCGTGAATTTAGGGCGTATTTGTCCAGTTTCAGGTGCTCAACAGTGGCTTGTTGTTACTTTTAAACTTATTTTACAGTCTTCAATCTTATATAAAAAAAACATAAAGCCCAAATCACATCAGCAACTCCCTCTGTAATTAGAAAACACAATCATTCAATGCTTGTTTACCAATTTGTTTTTAGCAAAACACAGAAATGTACTCACTGTTCACTTTATATGCAAGCCGTTCTAATTTCTGATGGCTTCAAGGTGTTGAAATCACTCCTCACAGATTCTTTCCCAAATTGACTTGTTAGCATATTGCATTTTCGCCCGACCATCTGAATGCTGCGATTGGAGGCTCGAGACTCAACAAACCAGGAGATGTTTTACCAATGATTTACTGCCCAGTTTTTCTGAGCAGGGCAAAGCTGCAACCTTATAGTTCCTGTTACAATGTCTCCCACCTGGGACATTCTGATATGGTATTCCAGGGTTAACTGAGCTAAAAAATTAACATATTTAATCTATTTAACCTGTTTAACTTGTGTGTTTTGTTTTTTCCTCACGTTGGAGCTTTTGCAGCCTTTTGTGGCGTAGACCTTTTAGTTATTTTGTTTAGCAGGAACACAGGAAAATGATTCAGTGCTTCTTATTTGAATCGTTCAGTGCTTGTAATTGTTTTGTAAAGGACTTTGAGCTGCCTTGAAAGGTGCTATATGAATAAATACTCAATTTATTTTTACACTTTAATCCATCTGCCGTAAAAAAATTTTTTCTCTCCTGCCAACAAAATGCTGTTTAGAGTGTTTGCGAAAGTCTAACCATCTGTTCTCCACGTTCCCTTAATCCTGTTCAAGATCACAGGAGGCTTGATCTTATCCTGGTAGACTTTGTACAAGACGTAGGGGGTCCCCTCCTTAATAACACAGTGACATGCTCATCTATTTCATAACAACCAATGGACCCCGCATAAAACACACATATAACTTAGATTTAAACCCACAACCTTCTTGCTGTTAGATATGTGCTAACAACTATGTCACCATGAATCAAATCAAATTTCAGACAAAGTGATCGAGCCAGAGCATAATATCCAGATGTTTAATCTTTTATACCTTTGAGATCCTTTGGTTAGTCCCTCCTAACCCCCCCCCCCCCCCCCCCCCCCCATCTTATTGTCTGTCTGAGCAGATCTGTTCTTGCTACTTTTAACGATCACACCGTCGGTGAGCTTTGGTGACTGTGTCGTTAAAAGTCGTGCATGGTCATGTCACCGAGGAGTCTCCATTTGTTTTGCAGGCAATCATGTTTTTTTAGGAATGCAGCCCGGCAAACCTCCTTCTCCTCCTGTTATTCTGGTGCGCTTGACTTGGTTTCAGTTGATTGAAGAATGCCGCCTTTGCAGCCTGCAGATGTATGTATCTGCTTCACATGACGCATTCTGCTTTTGCCTATTTTTGCTGAACATGCATTTAGATGACAACCAGGTGTCTTCTAAAAGTCTGCAGATCAACGTTTTAAGCACTTTAAGAGGTTTGCTTACTAAGTAGAATTCCACAGGTAACGAAAATTTGTATCAGCACTGTGCCAAAATGCCAGAAAAGAGGTTTTGTGAGCATTGTAGACATCGCCAGAAGCTGTTTTGCCGGCTGTTACTGTTGATGTCAGCAGACTATTACAGCTGCAAGCATGTTAGTAGCTGCTAGTTGCACATTAATTATTACACTCGTCTTTTGCAATGTGCTTTTCTGTTATCTGTATGTGAACACAGTGCAAATAAAATAAAATCGTGATATTACTTTATATTACACAAAAACCTTGTTTGACATAATAAATCAATCAATAAAAATTTTTTTTTTTTGGGGGGAAAATTGCGGGCTCTAGGACCCCGGATCCCGCGGCTCTTTAACGCCACTGGGCACGTCACGACACTCGGTCTCGGTCAGATGCAGGAGAGCAGGGCAGCTCTCGCGCTGTTATTTATCAGAATTAAGGTGAGTGATAAAGCGCGTGAGCGCTCGCCTCCTCCGTTACCACAGCAACGCCACACTTGCTTTGCGCTCATTTCCAGGTTTCTATAACAGCTGCGAGCTGCTGGGTTACCGGCACACGGAGGCTAGCGGTTAGCTTGACCAGCAGCAGGACGTCAACAAGCCGTGAGACTAGCCGTCCGCTAGCAGCTTCCCAGCCGCGGCTCTCCGCTTCATTGTCCCGGCTTTTAAAAGTCAGCTGCTTGTTTCGGTTCCTTGTTAACTTCTGCGTCGTGGACAGCTGTACTAACTGTACAACTTGGTCTAAAAAGTCTTCAGGCGGAGTTTTTCGTTTTTTGTGTGTGTGTATGTGTGTGCGCGTTGCCTTCAGTCAAAGTAAACAGGCTTAAACATGTCAAACATGTTTGTTTGAGGCTTGCGCAAAGCGAGCTGCCGTCAGCCAGGTTCTGGCTTCTGTTGGAAGGGATGCAGCGGCTTAAATCTGTCGGTCTAAAACTAAAGGGATGTTTCTATGTCCCTATCGGTCCCTGAAACCTGTTCGTTTCCCCCTGCAGAATGTCTTCATAGGTCGACTTTCATGTTTCTGTTCCGTGTAATGAAAACAACAAAATAGCTAAGCTGCATACATGTCGGTCCCTCACCCCTCTGTCCTCCTGTTAACTGGTTAACCATTACACAGATTTTCAGACCCCCAGAAAAGTTTCATGTCAGGTTCGGTGTTTTCCTTGAAATATCGACATGAAACAGTCACACGTGTTAAAATCTACAGTTTGCAGCCTTAAAGTTTTCTCTGAATGTGTTTTAAGTGTGGGATGAAACAGGGTCAAAACTGTCAAAAATCTGTGCAGGGATTTCCAAGTTTGTATGGTAGCAGACATCTGAGCATGGCAGCCATATTTTTCTTCAATAATTGAGTCTTATAAATGCGCAGATTTCTTCAATTTGTTACCCCTTGAATAATTTTAGGTGATCTATTTAACCTTAATTAATGTAAGAGCTGGTGCACACTGAGATCTGGTTATAAATTACAATATAGCAGTTGTGGTTTTCTTTCTTTAGCATTATATTTGGGCATTTATTATAGTGCTGGGCCTTTTTATCATATCGTTTTACCATTAGCGTGAACATTTCTTATCACGATAAGAATTTGACGACCAGAAATTCCAACTAGTGGCGTCTAAAAAAACCCCAAAAGTGCTAGTGTGGTCAGGATTGTTATTTTTGCTATTTTCCCCACTGTTAGTTTATTGAGAACATCAATAAATTGTGAAATATATTTGAATACAGTTACTGTGTGCAGTTTGGTAATAAAAATCCCACTTCTTATGTAACTACAGTCCTGATGAAACAAATTTAGACTTTTGTTTCAATATATTTTACATAATTTTTTTTTTAAGGACAGTATTTGTGCTTATTGCACTATAATTGACATGCAGTCACAGCCACACAGTTACCCGAAAAAGACTGCAAGAAGCTGTAAGTGGTCTTTTATCATCACTTTTATCGTTATCACAACATTACCACAATATATTGTGATAAAATTTAAAGTCCACATCGCCCACCCCTAGTTCATTACACATGTGCCAAAATAAAAGGGAAAGAAAGACCTAATACACATTTTATGTATAAAGTACCGCCTCCAGGATGACAAAAACTAATTAAATGACGCTCTAATTACGCTTATACCCCTACACTACCAAAGAGACTGGATATTCAGCCTGTTGGCAATTTGAAATTTGAAGAGTTTGAGCTGGAAATAATAATAATAAAAGTATTTTCAGTCATGAGTGTAACTAAATGTTGCTTTTAAACGCCTTTGATGTGTTGTTGCTGAGACTTTTACATTTCCATGCAGCATGCAAATGATATTAACTGTTTTATAAAGCTACAATGTGTCATGATTGATGAGGTGATGAGTTTTTTTTTTTTTTTGAGGAAGGTCTCCATTTAATCACAGAGGAAATGCATGAATCTGAGGACGATTCAGACGACGCAACTTTCCATCCACACAGCAGGCGTTGGAGGATTCGTTGAGCATCTGAGAGCGTTAAAAAAAAAAAGAAAAAAAAAGGCCTCATGCAGACTTCAGCATGAATGTAATCTGATCCACACACTTTCGGTTTTGCCTGCGCGTTTAACGATTAGTTAGCAGAGGAAGCTTCTTCTGCGTGGGGATTGTCATCATGTGTGGGAATGAAGGGGGAAAATCTGTTGATGAAATATCAATATTTGTTCCCCCATATAACGTGTCCGTTTTGTAAAACATCTTTTACACACACGGATTGCTCTTTATTTGCAAATGATCACAGTACACGTTTGCTTTTATCTTAAATTACACACATTTCTTGTTTTTGCAGCAGTTTTTAACCTTTTGTAGCTCCACATTTATTGTCAAAGATGAAATGTATTACACGATTATTCATTTTCGCTCTTTTTTTCCCCCCCTTCTTCCTGGGTTGACACTGATCTCCCTCCCGCCGCAGAGGCCTGAAACCCACCGGAGAGGCCTAAAAAGGTGGGCGGAAACACGATGAGTAGGAATAACGTGCTCCTGAAAGTGATCCTGCTGGGAGACGGGGGCGTAGGCAAGTCCTCTCTGATGAACCGCTACGTCACCGACCGCTTCGACTCGCAGTCCTTCCACACCATCGGCGTGGAGTTCCTCAACCGAGACTTGGACGTGGACGGCCGCCTGGTCACCCTCCAGATCTGGGACACGGCGGGTCAGGAGCGCTTCAAGTCGCTCCGCACCCCGTTCTACCGCGGCGCCGACTGCTGCCTGCTCACGTTCGCCGTCGACGACCTGCAGAGCTTCCTGAACCTCAGCTGCTGGAAGAAGGAGTTCATGTTCTACTCCGACGTCAAAGAGCCGGAGCGCTTCCCGTTCGTGGTGCTGGGCAACAAGGTCGACATGGAGCGGCGGGAGGTCGGGGAGGACGAGGCGCGGGCCTGGTGCGAGGAGAACGGCTGCTGCCCGTACTTTGAGACCAGCGCCAAAGACGACACCAACGTCGCGGCCGCGTTCGAGGCGGCCGTCAGGGTGGTTCTGGCCGCCGAGGACCAGATCGGTCACGCACTGCTAGGCAGCACTATTGATCTTCACGGCAACCGCAAAGCCTCGCGCGGGTCCTGCTGCTGATAGCGCAGGGGGGTACCGAACTGTCTGGCTGAAACTTGCCTGTTAGTTCTGACAACAGGTGCACTGTAGGTTTGAAGGTACAGCATCCTGTAAGGAGCTAGAGCTGCTGTGAGGAGGGCGGTGTCAGGGATTTCAGCTGCTGTCTCGTGAGCCGAGTCGTTGCTCCTCTGAAGGTACAGGCGTTCTGCGACAGGCGCGCTCCCCTCCTCTGCTTTGCCCGCTTTCCAGCGCTATCTCCCAAGATATTCCATCTTTTTTCTGCTTATATGCGAGGGTCGTATCAAATAACGGAATGAAGTACTTTTTTTTTTTTTTTTTTTAAATCGTCTCATATAGTGGAAGACAAAGTGTGTCAGTTGTCTCACAAGCACACGCTGGAATCTAGTTGCTCTATTTTCTGCCCCTGACGTGATCAGGCATGGGTTGGTTGTTGGCATCGAGGTAAGCATTACGTTAAAAATAACGTTAAAAATTTCCTCTAAAGTGATGCAAGAGAAAGTGCCGGCGTTTTCTTTTTTGCTGTATAGGGTAGAGCTGCCCCTCCCCCACTTGTTGCTTAGCACTTCTGGCCAGCTGCCTGAAAGGAGGCAAAAAGGTTTTTGTCATCCTTACTATCTATCTATCTATCTATATCTATATATATATATATATATATATATATATATATAACAAAAAAAAAACATCTCGGTTGTTTGAAAACATTTCCAGGTTGAGCATCACTTTTAAGAAAGCGGCACCGCTTTAAAATTATAGTCGGGAAGCTAAGAACTAGCCGGCAAGCTGTACGTTTAAGGGAAATGACATCATCTTGCTCGTTTTTGTTTGCATAAGCAGCCCGCTTACCATGAAAATCTCAAACTTGGTTGAGCTGCTGGACTTTCTGACCTTGTGCTGATTAGGCGTGGGCCTGTATGAAGGCATAGCAACGTTTTATTAAAAAAAGTACGGCTTCAAATCTTAAGAGTTTCTGTCTTCGTTCTGCTCTTATGCTCTGAAGCTCTTTTGTTGGGATGACAGAGAAAGTGACAGAGTTGCATCTTTCGCCGGCTATATTCAGCGTTGGCTAATGCGCCCCTGGCCCCTCCTCCACGTGTTGCTGTGCACGGCCGGTCAGCTTGCTTAAAGAACGTCACGTTTGGCCTCACACTCACAGGAAAGACCAGTCCGGCTGCAAATGCTTTAGGTTGCATGAAACATACAGTTGGGAAGCTGGTTTGTAACGGGTTACGAGTAAAAGACATTTAATTTAAGTCTTGTGTAAATACAGTGAAAGTTGAGGTTATCCTACCGGCCCATGCCTAACACTGATAATCTGGGGTTTAAAAAGTAATCGACTATGATATCCTGCTGTTCAGTTAAAAGCCGTTTCTGCACACCGACCGTTTTGAGTACTACACAAATACTGAGCATTAGTGGATTGTTTGTGGTCCGATCATTTTTAAGTATTAGTGCACTAAACAGAGAGGACAGGCTTGTACTCGATAGAAAGGGAATGTTGATCGTCAGGTTTTACGGCCGTGCCCGTAAGCATTAGTTACACGGGAATCTTTTGTTTGCTCCTGCACTACGTTGAGGCTGGGTGTTATAACAGGATTTATCTCTGTATATCCACTAATTATTATTATTTTTTTTTTCACGCAATGGTTTACCAGGCAACGAATGTTTGTTGAGCAAAAGAAAATTCAAGGTGATTCTGCCTTTGGTATTTAAGACTTTATATATATATATATATATATATATATATATATATATATATATATATATATATATATATATATATATATATATATATATATATAAGTATAGATTGGGCTTCAGTGTTTGACCGGCAGCAGTTAAAGACCTTTTCCTTGATAAGTTGAAGAGCTCTGATCATAAAGGATCTCCGTGTAATCCTGCGTCGGCCTCGGCGCTCCGGTCTTTTACCGTTCTCGGCTGAATGGGAAATAAGTCGGCAGCGGCTCTTCTTTCTTACAGTATTTAGCC
This sequence comes from Fundulus heteroclitus, assembly GCF_011125445.2. Taxonomy (NCBI): domain Eukaryota; kingdom Metazoa; phylum Chordata; class Actinopteri; order Cyprinodontiformes; family Fundulidae; genus Fundulus; species Fundulus heteroclitus. The sequence continues at coordinate 614,824 of NW_023397439.1, read as the reverse complement.
AAAACGTACAAAGTATTTAAGGAAAAAAAAAATGTTTACCTCCGTCCTCGTATTTACATACCTGACACTCACCACAGGTACGTCTCGCTCTGCGATTTTTACTGCTGCCGGCCAGAATGCTTTGATTTTTTTTTTTTTTTTACATTTTTGTGTATGGTATTACATAATGTTACCGGTAATGCTAATTTAAACTGAACTGTGATTCCCGTTTCTAGTATTTTCCTTACAACTTTCGAAATAAAGTGCACAGGTCTTTGTTTTTAAACCTATGGTTGCTTGTTCTACCTTTTTTTTTTTGTTTTTCTTTTAACTACATTTCATTTGTTGGTCGCAACCTGAAATGCATCGCTTACCTTCCTCGATCAACAAATGAAACATTTGTCTTTTCGAGCTGATAATGATTACAAGAACTTCACTGTGAAAGTGAACTGAATGAGGTACTGTTACACTATTCTGGCTGTAAGCTGAGCATTAGATTGTTTATAATGTTGGGTCAGTTCACCCCTTTGACATTTTGTACTCCTGTCGTTTTTATTTTTTAAATATGGCTGTTTCTGATATGAAAAGGACATGTAGGGGACAGGATGTTTTATTCCAACCGAGCCGCCATTAAAACAGGCTTCATTGACAACCAATGATTTAAAGTAATTGCCTCCTGTCCTCTAAGACTGCTGTAAGGAAATGTGGCTGAGAGACTCGGCTCAGCTCAGTTGCTCTAGTTTGATCGGGTGTCTGCTGTAGTTTGTGAGTCAACAGGCTTACAAAAGGGGATTGGAAACTACAATCAGCGAGAATGGTTTAAATTACTTCATGTTTGCAATTATCTCCAGATTTCCAAATAGTCACCACAAATGGAAATGATATGGGATGGCGTGATTAAGTGCAAAAAAAGGCAACACTTGGCTACAAACTGACAAAGCGGTAAATTGACCCTTAAGTTGTGTTGTTCAATAAAAAAAACCTGTGAGCTAAAAAGGTCATTTAAAGACTAGATTAACTCTTCAAATGAGGGCTAATAGTTGTCTCTGTGTTGATAGTTTTGTGATTTAATATTCTATTTCCTTACACTGCTGCTTCAGTTTCATCTAGTTTGCATAATAATGCATGTCATTTAACTTTAAATTTTTTTTTTTTTTTTACCTGAAATCAAACTTGTCTGTGAATTCTGTTCCTATACGCCAGTAGCCTAACCTTTGGTATGTTCTTATGGTACTTTTCCAGTTTTTCTGTAATATTTATGAATGTAAACATTTCCTTTGTTTTTGTTTTTCAAAAAAAAAAAAAAAATTACAAATTTAAAAAAAAAAGTTATTGACAAATTCCAAATGTAAAAAGATGTTTTGTTTTACTTCCCGTACTGAACTCATGATACTTGAGCTGTGCAGAACGACCCGTTCATTCTGAATATGTGCTGATCTAATGGACGGCGTCCCTTCCTCTACTTTGCACTACCAACGGTAACACTGTGGAGAACGCTCTCCGGTGTTTGGCTTCAAATAAAAACGTGCGTCACACCGAATGGTCATTCTGTTGTCTGCATTTTTATACCTTTAAAACTAACAAATTCCTCCTTTTACATCCTGAAACCAAAAGAGCATAACGTTTTATTACTTTGTCCAGATTTTTTTTCTTTCAACCTAAAAAAAAAATAAATAAATCCCTGACAGTTATTGCTACAGTTTGTTACCAATTTCCAGATCTAGAATTAAAGCAACATTTTACCTCCCCTCTTTACCTTATTTGAATTTCATGGCACACCCCCCCCCCCCCGCCCCCAGTGTTTGTCAAGCAACCAAAAACGCACATTGTCCTCGGAATCTGTACCTGCTCATTAAAGTAGAAATCAAACATGTATTGCATTTTTATTTTCCCACCCTTCAATAAAGGATATAAAGCATGCACTGCACACTGAACTCGGATCTGGGCGTTGACAAATCGAACACATTTTCTAACCATATCCTGTAGTCATTTTGACATTCAAAATCAACTAGAAACACAAAAACAGAAATGATGCCCAGATTTTAAAGAAAATCTAACCGTATTTCTACCAATTTACAACTCAAGATTCGCTGCGCGCCATCTAGTTTTCAAAAGAAAATGGAAGTTAAGCAAGTAAATTCAAGTGTCGAATACAAAACTGAAACGATATACACCAATGGCTCGTCCGCTGATTAATTGTGACAGCTGTAAGGGGCAGCTCTTGCAGCAGAACTTCGGCGTTGTCAGGAGATGTCAAACGTGTCTGCAGAGTACGGCGAGCACAGAGTCCCCCCTCTGTCCCTCTGCATCCTCCTATAAAGGTCAAAGCCTCTCCTCTCCTCTTTCGCCCTGTGCTTGAGCATCTTCACATACGCTTGGTACACAGCCAAGTGAAGGCAACAGTGCACCTGTGGACACAGCAAGACAAAGTACAAAACATCGTACAAAACGCCCTGAACCCCCCCGTTTCTGGCCAGAAGCCAGGGATTGAGAAACAAGTAGAACGGGTACCAGGTTCACAGGCTCCAGATTAATGTTTTTAAAGGCAGTGTGCTCAAACTCTTTAAATTGATCCATTTATTTCCAAACAGTACATTACCAACACACACTAAAAAGGAGAAACGAATAAATCTACCTACCAGCCACCTTCCATCCTACAAATAAACTCACAGCTATAAAAGGAAAGGTTTCATCAATAAAAATGACCTGCGGCAAGATTTCCTCAGTGCCGGTCAGAAATTGCACACACAGACCCCCGCTGGCAAGAATGGATTAATTTTAAGCCGTTAATGATTCATTTGAACCAGTCTTTATTGGGTTGGACTAATGATGCCGCATAATGTGTTTGAGAATAATACAAAAAAAAAAAGGAAATGGGTAAAAAGGTAGAATTTAATGTGGACTATGCCCGAGCCACTAATATGTCCTGATATATGCGCAAGCTCACTTATATACATGCATCTAGATATAAGTCGCTTGACAAATTACAGAGAAACCTAACACTTTTTGTAACCATCAAGGTTCTGGCAAAATGTTTGGCTCAATATTTGACCACTTTTTTTATAGGAATGGTCAGTTTGTTTCCCCCTCTCAGGCTCAGCTCTTTATCATCATCCTTACATTTTTAATACGACTGAACTCCAGGCCACTTAATACGGTTGTTTGCAACCAGATTTGGAATCACTGCGCAGTTGAAACACTTAACTTTTTCAAATATCTCCACACAGTCCCTAATTGGTCAGGATATGCAGCAACAACCAAGGAAACACCACCACCACTGGTCATACTGAAGCAAGTTAAACAACATGGACTGAGTTCCTGCTTCAAAACTGACACCTTCAAGCATGACTTAACTTTGCAGCTGCCTACAAAGACTTCTGTGACCAGGGGAGATGTTTACAGGTGTCAAGGTGAGGCTTTCAAACCTAACAAAACGACACAAATCTTAAAGCATGGCAGAAGTGGCGTCATTCAGAGGGTCTATTTCGCTGCCATCGGTACACACAAATTAGAAGAAATACTGACGGGGGAGGACTACCTCCAAAATTCACCTTAAATCAAGAAACAACATTTTAATCCAATTGGTGGTTCCAGCAGATCTAAACTGATATGGCTTAATATATGATTGTTCCTGGCTTGCTTCTACACACCCAGATCAATTTCATGAGAGAGCAGCAGTTTGGAAATTTTGACAAGAGTATGGTTTCCCAATCAGATAATGGCCCCAAGCAAACAAACGACATGACTGGATTTGGAATGGATAAAGAATGACTCCGACATAAACCCTATAATAAAAAAAATGTATGGACAACGCTTTAAAGCTGGCCTCCTGCCAGGAAACCAACCAATTTAAAGTCATATAAAAAAGTATGGTTAAATATCACGCAAAATTATGCCAGAACCCAGATTCTCTGCAACTTGCCTAAAGCAGATCAGACCAAATGCTAGAAAAAATAAAATAAAAAAATTGTAATTCAAAAGTGTGAACTCAACTGATGATAACAGTATAGTTGCTCCACTCTGACAAAAAAATAACAGTTCAAATGCTTCATTGAAAGCCCAAAATGTGACATGTTGCAGATGAGTGTATGCAAACTTCTGACCCCACTGTAAACATATTAGTAAATTTAGCTACAATTAGCTCAATTGTGTTATACAATAACTACAACAAAATTCCTAACGAATTAAGCAAAGCTGCTTTTTTTGTTTTTGCCATAAGAGTACCTCAGTCACATAAAAAGCAGGAAACACCTCAGCGGCGGTTTTGATCCGATATCAAGAGGTTACTTCATCATTTAGCACCTAGTGCTTTTTTTTTCATCCCACAGTGAGAAACATTTACAGACCTCACTAGATCTAACAAATACTGAATCGGAAATTCCTTCACTCTGAACCCATCTTTTCCGTGGTAAGAGGCCCGGCGTGGATGCGGTCGCAGAGGTCTGACGCTCTTTGTCCGGAGGGCCCTCTCCTTTGACACGAAGCGTAACCCCTCTGGCAGAGACTCGCAGTGCAGGTGGCCCCTAAAAGAGGCTTCTTATTGGCTAGCGTTTCGAACTGGCACGACTCCATTGTTGCTGCTTTTTGCCGCAGCCCGTGAGAAAAGTCCTGAGGTCAGCGTGAGACGGCAAATGCGTGTTTGTCTGCCCCCATGGCAACCAGATGTGAGGCGTGGTGGTCATGGTAACCTTTAATCCCCTTGTTCTGCTAAGCAGCTGCTGCTTGATTTTCCTACAGCCTATGTTTTAGTTCATTAGTACCGTGTTATGCTTGGACCGCAACCGGTGGCAGAAATGAACAGTGGGGGGTGATCCGACGAGGAAAATACGATTTACTGCAAGTCACAGTGCCGATTGCAACAGAAAACAAAAGCATCCTTATAAAAAGTTAGAATAATATAATAATAATTAAAAAAAAGGTATTTCTAAAGTCCATGACCATAGGTAGTTTCTGTGCAGGTGAAGTGAATGGACAGAGGCGTTGTCGTCCCCTTCAGATCCCCTTGTAGATGTCAAAGTGGTGACAGAGTGGAAAGGAAGCCAGGTGCCTAACACCTTGCACCTATGCCCTTTCTCCCAAGATACCGCAGAACCGCAAAGTTATAGGTGCTTGACACAGTATAGGTCAGCTATAGAAAGACAAAAAAAAAAGAGGAGAAGAAGGAGATGAAAAATAGAGCCACAAAATCCAGGATAGCAACAAACATTAGAACAAAAAACATGATGGTGCTAATAGTTTTAGCTTGAAATAACGGCTTCTGTAATGGAGCATGCAAGTATAATGGCTGCATGCCTGGCTGGAACTCTACCAGACATTACAGCTTTATTATGCTGCCTCTGTCAGCTGACAAAGAGGAACAGAGAGCAATAGTACAAGAGTCATCAGTCATGGAGGCCTGAGATGCCTCGCTGCCTACACTTTGAACGTCACTTAGTCACATGAGCCACGACATGGTTGTCGTAGCCCCGAACTGGCTTTCAGCTCCCAACACTTACCAGAGCCAGGAGAGTGATGCCCGCACCGGCGAAGGCAGCAATGTACAGGTTATAGGTCATCCGATACTGAGAGGAGGAAATCAGAATGATTATTTTTTTAATTTCCTGTCGGGCCAGCGATAAAAACGCAGCAGGCACTAAAGCTTGAGTTCTTACCTCTCTGGTTTTGCAAACATTGGACAGGGTCATACCACAAGCTTTTCCTGGTACCGCATTCCATGGCAAGAGCCCTGTGTGGAAAAAAAAAGAAAAAAGAAAAACGGTTACTTGGAAAGAAAATAAATATACCTGTTTATGCATGACTAGTTTGTTCCTAGTGTGAAGAAACCCTGTTTTAGATTCTTCTCACTTTAAAAAAAAAGAAAAAAAAAGCTAAATAAAATAGTGACAAACAGCTGGGTATTGTTGTAAGGATTACTTTTAGCTCCAGATTAGTGCACATTTGAAGAGCTGGATGTTGAGCCTCTTAAGACAACCCAGGGGGGGACTGCCAATAAAACGATAAAGAAAATCGGTGCTGATTTTCATTGTAATAAAGCCACAAACCACTCAGTGCAGAGCTGTGTTGTAAATGTGTTTTTAGCTGAAAGCGTTGTCCTGTCGGCACTTTAAAGAGTCATTTATGGTCCCTGGAGCTTGAATACATGTTTGCACATGATTTTTGCAGTTCAATTTCTTGGAAATGCTGCACACACACACAATAAAAATCATCTAGATAAATAATGCTGCTGACTCCTGCCATGTCATGATCCAGTAAAAACAAATTATGACTTCAATCACTGGGAAGTATAAAAAAAAGCAATGTTATGCTGTTAAGAACAAACACTCAAAGAGAAGAATTGGTCAAAAACAGAAACATTTGTGGTGTCCAAAACGTCTCAAAACAGAAGTGCAGAGAAAATTTCAAGAGCTCCTAGTGATAGCTGAAGCAATCAACGAGGAACCAGAAACCAGTGTCAGAGGCTAGTTATGGAAATCACCCTTTGTGTTTGCAGTTAGAACTTGCATCTGGGAATGTGATCATCACACCAAACCTAGCCATGCTCCAGTTCCAAGCTAAAGACCATGGAGACTGGCAGACAAGCAGTAAGTAAGAGGCTAACTACTGCCAGCAATACAAGGTAATAGTGACATAAACAACAGTGTTTCTCAGCTTTTCATATTTTCAAATACTCCAGCAACATGCTCATTAAACCAAAGTATAGAGTACTTTGTGCATGTGACCAATTTGATAATGTACAAACTTTCTGGAGTGCTAATTAACTGTTTATTTTATTACTTGTAACCCAGTCGGTCGAGACAGATGACCGTTCATACTGGTTCTGGTTCTGCTGGAGATTTTCCTTCCTGTTAATGGAGAGTTTTTCTTTCCACTGTCGCTCCATGCTTGCTCAGTATGAGGGATTGCTGCAAAACCATGGACAATGCAGACGACTCTCCCTGTGGCTCTACACTTCTCCAGGAGTGAATGCTGCTTGTCGGGACTTTGAAGCAATCAACTGGTTCCCTTATATAGGACATTTTTGACCAATCTGTATAATATGATTGATTTTGACTTTATAAAGTGCCTCGAGATGACATGTTTCATGAATTGGCGCTATATAAATCAAATTGAATTGAACTTCAGATATAGCTAAATTAAGGCAGACACACTGAATTTTGAAATCAGGGTTGGTGAGAAATCTGCAAATTTTCCTCCTGGAATTCCAGCTTTACGCGACCTCTCCGTATCTCGCAACTTAGACATTTCAAAGCGATGACAAAGGACTTTGCATGTGTTTCAATTAAAAGGGGCCTAGTGACGCACTACGACTCTACGAATTTCTACACCAGTAGCTCACTCTCGTTGCATACAAAAGGTTTTCCAATTAAATTATCGCACCTTGTTGGCTTGTTTTTTTACTTTGCTTTTGCTTAATTCGTTAGTGAACAAAGCGCTTTAGTGTACATTTACCATAACAAGACCACGTGACCAGGAGTGGGATATTGTGCTTGTGCACAAGGAGTAAACAAGGAAGAAGCAATGGAGTCGAGCAAGTCAGCAACGTCCAGCGGAGGTACGAAAAGAAAGAAGTTGAGTAACCCTAACCGTGTGACTCGGGTTGGTCTTGGACCACGGCGAGCTGTCTCTTTACTGCAAGGCATTGCAGGACGGTCTACTGGCTCTAACAGGAGCTGCATCAGTCGCCGCCATCTTGCTTTCTGATAGCTCCCTGGTACTACCGGCAGATGGCACAATGTTTATGTCTGCTGATCGCTCAGGGTGCAAAATCTTTTTCAGGCCCACAAAAACCAAGTAAACACAATCAGGACAATCGCTTGGTGTATATTGTTTCATTTGAAGATTAATATGTTTTTGTTTTTGTTTTGTTTTTGCTGTTCACTGTTTTTTTCCCCATTTAGAGTTTGTCGACACCAATAATAATAATAATAATAATAATAATAATAATAATAATAATAATAATAATAATAATAAATCAAGTCTATAAATTAAATGTATGTATGCTTGCCAAAACAGGGAGATATTACCGTATTGCCTTGCATCAACACAGAGCTGGTTGATACTTGCTGGGGTCTCCGTCAGAATGTCAATGGTGCGACAAGTTGCATCCATGTTGTAGAAGAAGTAGACTGGCAAGGCCGAGAAGGCAAACACCAGCAGCCACAGCACGGCGAGAACATACGTCGTCACTATAAACTGTAAACGGACATTATAGATTAATGGGTAACTCGCAAAGAGAATCTGCGACGGTTATTGCAAGTCCCCTAAAATGTTCAGGGCGAGTATAAAAAGACCCCGAACACCCACAGGATGTAATTTGTGTATTGCTGCTGCTAACCAATCCCCCTTTTCCCTTTTACTTGTCCCATTCTGGGCCTGCTCACCGAGGAGCTGAGGCAGCGGCCACACATGGTGCTCCTGAACTCTCCGAATGTTTGCTTGGCAGCACTTGTTGTGTAGAAGCCCTCAGCCAGCAGCGCGATGCAGTAGAGGAAGAAAAAGGAGGCCAAACCATAGATGACATACTGGAAATATTGAATGCTGAAAGAGTGAAAGAAAAAAAAAAAATGAGGAAGGCTTATGCAAAATCTACAACAAGAGATTATATCTTATAAGAGATGGCTCACATATAAGCAAGAGTGATGTAGTCCTGAAGGTTGCGGGCAAAATACGTCTCGATGAGTCTCTCCGTTTCTGTGAGCGCCTGGTGACCGCAACCGCAGAACAGGGCAATGCCAGAGAAGCAGAGCAGTGTGGCGACGAGGGAGCAATATGGCACCCCGCCCAAACAGCGCATACAGCAGTCATAGCAACCTGTGAGGCGAGAAGGCAAGACCTTTTAATTAGTATACATTTAAAAAAACTTTTCCATGCAGTGTTTTACCAAAGAAATGAACAAAAGTACAAAAACCTGGCGATGGATATCACAGGATCAGAGAAACACAAGAAGTAACTACCCAGACGGCTTGATGGTTACAACAGACCGGTTTCTGGTATCGATGTATACCAAAGTTTTATAACCGCATACAACCTCCATAGTACCATCCCTATTGTTTAAAGTGGTTTTAATGAAATGTCAGAGAAGGACCTGTGGTTTTAGGGTCATGTAGGGCTGCCTCTGGGTCATCTGTTCCTGTGGACAGCCTGTTAGCTGGCTGCTACTCTTTCCCCTTGATTACAAGAGAAGACAAATGCCACTGTTGGAATGGCTGAGGTTTTGAAACTACAAACAGGATGCCTGTTAGGCAAGCCACTGCAGAATGTCTTCCTCAACAGAGTGCATGACTTACTAAACAATTAATATTAGTACTTGGAAAAAACAAAAAACAACATTTACCAGGTGTTCATAATACAGCAGTGCTTGAGTCTGTGTATTAAAATGAAAAATAGCAATAATATCACAGATCGTGAAATTACAATTGTCACAATTTGTGGTATAACAAGATCCTGTGGCACGATAGCTCTTGTCAAAGTGAAGTCTGTCCAGAGAAATCATCTACTTGTTGTCAGTACGTATCTTTATTCAGCAAAATGAGTCAGTTATTATTGTCGGTGAGTGCTGTAAGCATCTCAAGACTTTTATTTTAAAATACAAAGAAGTAGTTTCAGAGTTGATACCGACGTATGTTGATAGAAGCCAAAGACTGACCGACAACACTTACATTAGCGCTGGAGAAGCTTCCATGCCGGTCATTTAGCCCCTTTGCCATTTTGTAACTTTTTTGGGCATAGAATGGGTCTTCTACTGTGGGATGTTTTGCACTGCCCGTGCATCCATTTGTACCCAGTGTTTTATACTGACTTTGACTTAAAATAACTTCTCCCATTTTAATATATTACACATTGCACATTGGATCACCAGTGGATGAGACCTCCCAACAGGAGGTTACTTATTGTCTTGGTCAAACTGAATCACAACTAAAATAAATTGCACTTTTCAACGGTGATCAAAGTGCAAACTCTTAAATTACTTGTTTGAGAAAATTCTTTATACTCTGCATTGTTGTGAAAGAGTAAGAAAGTTGATATGTAATGCAGAGGTGGGTAGTAACTAGTTACATTTACGTTTACACAAGTGACGTTTTTAGGAGAAGTTTTACTGCATTGTACTTGTTACTTTTACTTGAGTAATATTAATACTCAAGTATTGCTACTCTTAACTGAGTGAAATTTCTTCTACTGCGAGTAACTTCATGACTAAAGAACATACTTGTTTTAACCAAAAATGCACCAGAGAGACAAAAACCCAGAGTTTATGTTAAAGTGAGACTTCTTATTAGTACACAAGCTTTGTTGTTTTCTGCTGAGCTCATTGAGCCATTTGGAGGTCAAATGAACGTACAGTAAACAGTACATATTGTCATTGGAAGTACTTTGGACTATCTTACACATTACCTGCTATAAGTATTGCTTTCAAGTTTAATGTTCCTTTTTTTTAAAGTGTTTCTTCTGCCTGAATTTCTCATTTGGTAAACATGTTATTCTTTATATATTTTTTTCAGAACTTGCTCATAAATTTATATTTCTGTCTGTGCAATTACATAATTTTTAAATATGAAATCATCAATTGTTATGATAAATTACTCAGTACTAGAGTAGCATTCTTACTGGAGTACTTTTTTTACTCTTACCTGGATAATTTCTTGGCTGACTATGTTTAACTTTCACTTGAGAAAAATATTTGTTGAAACAGTGCTACTCTCACTCTCACTCTCACCATTTTAGGTTACTCAACCTACCTCTGATGTAAGATGTGTGGCTCCCTTTGGTGCAGAGTTTGACCTCTGCTTTGGCTCTCCCTGTCTGAACTGAACTAAAGGGCTAACCTAAGTCATCCGACAACCGTAGAATAAAAAACAACAATGTAGCCTTACAAACAGTGGGGATTTTTAACTTTTCTAAAAAAACACTTTGGTATTATTCTGTTTTAAATAAAAATGACAATACTATGCATTTTTATTCTTGAGTAAATCCTATGACACTGTGATATTTTCACTTAAGCTTATGATATCACGAGGACCTCATACCAGCTTATGTCAAGTGACAATATTACAAACACCAATTTACTTGTTAGGGAAAATTTGTCCACTCTTTGACTTGGATTAGGTTGCAGCATGAGTGCAGTCATTGAAAGCGTGCCATCCCCACAGTTGTCATGTGCCATTCAGATGGCTGCCAAAGGCCAAAGATACAAGGGGAATGCATCTGCCTGGACGCCACGTCACACCCTGACTCCATTCACCATCCTGCGATGAAGAGTGTGAGAAAAGCAGGAGGACAAGGGACTGGAGACACAGCAAAGCAGAGATGGAGAGAGGCTGCTTTTGTGACTGCAGAGACAACAGTCTTTGTCCCACAGCATTGTGGGGGCACAAGGGCCACCAATGTCAAGCAAACAAAGGCCAGAGGCACCTCTTTGCTTTAGACACACACATGCACGCACTCAGACTTCCTTCTGAGGAGACACACAAAGGTTTGGGGGAAAAAAAAAAAAAAAAAAAAAGAGATTGAAACTGGGGTGCTGCCAGGGCTGGAGGAGGTTGGAAATCTGAACAAACAATACAACTTGTGTACATGTGTGGCTTTGCACACAGATGGGCACAATGGGAGCAGGCAGACTGTGGTTGGTACCATTACAGTAAACACAGATGGCAGGAGGGGCGAAGAGATGGCTCTTTGATTGAATATATTTACACTAGCTCTGTTGGCTGTTTGGGTGTGAGATAGGGGCCCACAAACGGTGACCTCTGACACTTCAACTAAAGCAGAGTGAAAATGCATCAGGCCGTTAAGAGCAAGGCGGATGGCGCAAATAAGAGGCAGAGGCTTGCCGTCTCAGTCGCACCTTGCTTTCAATTAACCAATTAAGACACGACGCGAAAGCATGTGGTTCTTTCCTTGCATGAAAATATCGCACCCAAAAACATATATTTTCTGCGTTTGAAAATGTAAAGCCCTGCCTATAGCTCCCCGCTGTAAAAATTGAGAAAGATTGCCATCAAAAGCAAACGCGACAAGGCTCCTCTTAAAGTGGCCCTGCCATCTGAAGCATGAAATACGTCTCATAATATCAGCGGCGCATCAGCTGGCCCTTAAAACTGACAGAAAGGACCTTAATAACTTCTGACGCTCCCTCGCAAGTCGCCCCTCTCGCGTCACCGTGCGATCGCTTGCAATCCACGCTGGGATTTGATTTAAAAATAAAGCCGAATCTGCCGAGAAAAGGAGGGAGAGTCCGCTGCGTCGGAAGTTTCTCTTACCCATGTCTGGAAGGAAGCGTTCAGGACTTGTTGACTGCGCCGCAGCTGGTCCGCTGATAATGTGCGTCTCTCTCGCCCCCGGCCACCGTATATCAATCTCTCAACTCGCGTCCCCCCCCCTCACCACCACCACCACCACCCCCACCCCCAAACAATGGACAGAGCCAACGATGGCTGCAAGTGCAACCTTAAAGGAACAATGTCGCTTTTCAATGAACTTCAGGGCGAGGGATAATGAAGAGGTCAGGGCTCTTGTACGTGCAGATATTAAGGAAGGTCATTGTTGATGCTGATTTGCATGGAGGGAGCAACGCGCATCTTATGCAAATACCGAAGTGGGCAGAGTCCTTTTTTTCTTCTGTTCCCATGGAAAAGTTTTATTCCCCAGACGATTAGTCATCAAACCTTGGCGCAAGATGTAATGTTTCCTGTGATTCAACCCCCCCCCCCCAAAATAAATATTAAAACGTTTTAGCACAATGTTAAGCTGATCATGCACCGAGTTACACGTTAATCTTAATGAAGTGTCATCAAAAAGTTAATGTTAGAGATGATTAGGGCCTACACACATGCTCGAAACCCCTAATTCAGTTTTTCTCAAAAGGAAAACAACGTCAGGATTTTACAATACGTAAAAGTAAAAAGTAAAAACATGAAATCAGCTTCTTCTTCACACAACATTGAGCAGAACCTTTTAACCATACAACGTCTGACAATCGTGTGATTTGTCAGAAATTTACATTGGGGTGTGGTTAATGCAGAATAACAGAAAATGTAATTTTGCCAACATTTCTCCTGTCACTCTTTCCGGGGAGGCTTGCATATATGTTTCATGTGAGAAAACGAACACATTTCTTGGTTCTTTCAGCCTGTACAGGCCTTTAGAGGAGCCCAGATTGCTATAATAGCAATCTTGAGCTCATTTTGTTGGGTCTTTCGTCTCTTATCTACCTTCTCGACATAACGCCATAGATTCTCTTGGTGATATGGGTAAAGGGATTTGCTGGCCAATCTAGCACAGCAATCCCATGGCCATTAAAGCTGCTACTGGTTCTTTTGGCAGTGTGGCCAGGTGACTGGTCCAGTTAGAAAATGAAATCATCATATCGCCTGCCAGCAAAGGGATTTATGAGGTACTTTATCATACCCTGAATTTGTACATGATAAAAAATGGAACCCCAAATCATCACCGCTTGTGCAGACTACACATATGCCATCATGCATCATGTGTCATTCCACTCTTCCAATAAATTTCCCTTTGCCAAGATTCACAGCTTTTGACATCGTCTCTGGTTCAGGAGCAGCTTAACACAAGGAATGCAGGATTTGTCTGTGTGTGAGGTAGGTTGTGATGTATCGCGATGCATTGCGGTATTTTCACTGAACACTGTTAGAAAAAAATACAGCTATTACCAGTGGCTGACTGGCTGTGTATGATCTGGATAGTGTCTTCAATTGATACATAACTGAAAGAAACTGAATTCATACATAGCTGTATTTATTGAAACTACTTTTGGAGGTATTGCCATGAAAACAAATATTACTGTTACTAGAGTGGACACACTGACAAAAAGTGCTTAGGCTTTATAAAACTTAAAATAACAAAATAAGGATAATCATGGCCGTTTACTTGGCCTCAGTGGTCCTTTAAACCAGTGAAGTTGTATTCCACTTGTTTTTGGCTGATGTTCGCCAACCATTCATGCAATTTTATTTATTAATTTTTTTAAATTAATAATCGATACTTGGCATCAAGGATCGATGCAGTAGATCGCGAAAATTAGAATCGTCATGACGATTATTTTGCACACCCCTAGTGTGAGGGCTGTCGAAGTACTGAGTCCAGCTGCAGTCCAAGCCGCCCCCCAAACCTCTGAACTTGCTTTGCTTCCCAGGCCTCTAAATGTTGTGACTACCCCTGGTCTATACCATATTCTTTCCTTCCACTCAACTTTCCACTAGAATGCTTGCATGCAGCTCGTTGTGAACATTTTCCAAAGGACTGTCTACTAGATAACTGTCATGACTATAACATATATGGATGAAACAACATTGCACTCATGGAAAATGCATTATTTTTTCAGAAGCTGAATTTTAGGGCTTTTGTTGGATTTAAGCCCTGATAATCTAAATGAGCAAAAACCCACTTGAAACGTCCATATATTCCATGAGGCTCACCTTTTAAATCAAGTTCCTGAAATAAATGCCCTTTGATGACATATCTATTCATTTAGTACCCCAGGTCCACCCTGTTCAAATGATAGATGAATTACAAAGAATAGGAGGAAGTGCAAATCTCGTAGATAAGGAAGTTCCCACATTTCAGTCATTTAAAGGCGGAATTTGTAAAATATGTTTTATTAAGCAACATAAGAGCATTGAGACAACACAGGCGTATTTATTTGCATTAACAAAATGATCACGGACTTATTGAAAGCATGTATCCTTGGTCAATGAAAGATGAAATAAAACCTGCCTGTGGATAGCCAGCTGAAGCTACTCCGCACTCCGAGTAAAGCTGTCAGTTCCCATCATAACCCCGTTTATGAGATGGAGTCCTGAACATAAAAACTGCATCAGACGATGGTGGCGGCGAACCCGGTGCGTGTTTCGTCATGTCTGTCTTAAATGCTCTGTTACGCTCTGGAATGTTCACAAACGGGAAATATGGATGACAGAAAGCCAGACGATGGGACAATTGAGAGGCAGCGAGGGGTAGCGAATGTGTCTCAACGCCTCCTGGCTCTTAAATAAAACGGCAAAACAATCAGCAAACAAAACAAGATGAATCGTTATATGACACGATCATAGAATTCCCCCCCAAAATGCAGCTCACAAATAATCCACATGGCCTTCGGGTCAATTGCGGCTCTCGGGCTACAATTAAGTGTTCAGCTTGGAAAGATAAACTGAAACCTGAGTGAAAGAAGATGCGTTGTGAGTGGGAGCAGGGCAGCGGGGGACACATCACTGTTCTCACAGGCAACATGACAGCCGCAAAGTGAGGAGCTGTCCTCTGATTCATTCATCCTCTCCCTCTTGGTCAAATTTCACAAAAAGCACAGGATTTGGCGTCATCTGCGTCCACTAGGTGGCAGACTTTTCCCTGCCAACTGCATTGTTTCAAAAGGTGCAATTTCAGCTTAATGTAAAAAGAAATACAAAGATATTTTTTTTTCAGGAAATGTTTTTTTTAATCATAAATACAATGCTACAAAAACGCTTTATAGGCATAATGTACATATATACATCAAAAATAAAATAATGACTGTATCTTGTGATCCAATGGCCTTTTTAATTTCTCTTGTAAAGAGGCTAGTTTAATTTAATTCCTAATTTGGTTCTGGTGCTCCTTATTTGATCCCAGTTAACGTAGTTATCCTCACAGCGCGGGCCTTATTAGATTTTTTTTAGTTATTTCTGAAGCAGCTAGCTCAGACGTCCTCAGAGACACAGCTCATGTTATATAAGCCTTGTTCTCCACTAACCAGGTTGTTGTACATTGTGTTTTACAGCCTCCGTCTCCTTGCTTTCCCCTCTTTTCCTACCCTGAGCAGTGCACCACCACGCCGTACAGATTTGGAAAAGTCAAAAGTTTCCCCTCCCTCTTTGTGCAATTGTTTGCTCCCGAATTTGTAAACACGCCGTACCTTGGCTCATTCATATTTAATGCAGCCCCTTAACCGGCTTTAGATCTAATTTGTTCCTCCGGATCCATCCGAATGTGTCGCCAGCTGCCGTTTGTAAATACATCTTTGAGTAGAATGTGACTTCAGTCGTCAGGGATTGAAATGGCACGCCTGGTGGGGAGCTGGGCGCAGTACTGTGCGTTTGTCTCTCTTTTGGGCTCGATCCAACCTTGTGGGTGAGAACCGGAGTTATCGGGTAACGGCTGCCTCTCCGCTGTGTGCGGCGGCTCTTTGCTCCCGGAGCTCGTCTCAGGGTTACTCCTTTAGACACTTTCATCACTTCCCCCTCTGAAGGAACATTAAACCCCTTTGTGTGTCTAAATGCTGTAAGACCCCCCCCCCCCCATCACTCAAGGTCAGTAATCTGAGACTGGCCCAATCAACTTGTTGCACAATTAGCTTCGTTTTCATGCTTTCTTGAGAATCTTTTGGCCTAATGAAGCCACATTGCCTCTTCATTGCTCTGATCTGTGGCTCTGCTGTGTACACCGTCTGATGCATGTTATGTCTATGATGTTGGAGTTCTCAAGGAAAACAAATGCTCCTCTTATCTTTTTCCAGCAACATTGTTTAAGACACTTATCGGAGACCTGCTAGACTTTGCCTCTACATCTGAAAACAGAGGCATTGAGGAAGCACGGAGGGATTTTTTTTGAAACGCGTAAAGCCCAAGACAAACACTCTCAAAATGTTTACTTCTCTGGCTTTTTTTTTTTTTTGCATGCTTGAAACTGCAAGTGAGATTCTGTTATTCATCAGAATAATATTTGTCTTTGATTCGGAGCGGAATCTGGTTCTCTTCTGCCTGTCCCTTCCTTTTCTTCGGTGGGCATTTTCTGTGCTTCAGATACAAACAAACCGTTGTCAAAAACAATGCCGCAGTTAAGACCGTCATACTGACCAAAAGATGAAAATATATCATCTGAACAGATCTGGGTGTTTCTATCTCACAGATGGGAGACTTAGAAGCACTTTGAACCAGATCAGATCTTCCGGTCCATGTGGGTACCCTATCTAGATAGCACCGATCTGCGCTCTCATTAACCAACAGGTTAATCCACACAGTGGTGTAAAGTGGAGTTGGTATTCCACTGTCTCTTACTACAATGAACAGATGATGCATTCCCATTTCTTTGTGCAAAAGCTCCTGAATTAAGGTGATGTTCCCTGATTTTGAGTGTACCTGGAACGGGGTGTTGTGCCCCACTGGTGCAGCAACAGAATATATAATCTCTGAATTTAAGCCCGAGTCCTCATCAGTGGCGTAGATCTTTGTTATGGTTGTACCCACAGGAGTACTTGGCGAGAGAGCCAAGCATGAAAAATTGCTGCTGGGAAAGATCACTTGTGGCTTATTGTCATTAACGTCCTCTATGAACACGGTCACCCTGGCAGTGGAGGTTAAAGCCACTGGGCGCCCATTGTCGCTGGCCACCAGGTAAAGTTCATGAACGTCTGTCATCTCGCGGTCCAATTTGGTGGTGGTCTGCAGCGTCCTCTGCACGCTATCCACAGCAAAAGGTGCGTCGCTGTTTACGAACTGCAGTTTTATATTTCCGTTTTCTCCTTCGTCCGGATCTTCCGCCTCTATGCTCCCCACCCGAGCAAACGGGGGTGCATTCTCAGGAATGAAAAAGATGAAGTGAGGGGTAGTGAAAACGGGCGCATTGTCATTCTGGTCCAGAACACGAATGATTACAGAGGCCTGGGACTCCAGGGGAGGAGACCCGCCGTCTCGAGCAAACACGGTGAGTTTGTGCACGCTGCTCTGCTCCCTGTCCAGAGGAACCAGGGCAGACAGCTGGCCTGTAGCCGAGTTAACTTTAAAGACGGCCGCCGTGTTTTCGTCCAGCGTGTATGTCACCCTGCCGTTGAGCCCGCTGTCTGCATCGGAAGCCGATACCTGCTGCAGCGTCAACCCCGGCTCGTTGTTTTCCTCCACTTCCAGCAGGTAGTGAGACCGGGGAAAACGTGGGGCGTTGTCATTTACATCCTCCACCCTCACCCTGATCTCTCGCCGAGGCGGAGTGATCACAGCCCTTTCAGGTGAACCCCCTTGCGCTACCACAGAAATGTGATATTCGCTTCTCGTCTCGTAGTCTAGAGCCTTTGATGTGGAAAGGAGATATTTGCCACTCTGTGGGCTCAAAAGGAAAGGCACGTCACCCTCGATGGCAAGAGAGGAGTCTTTAAAGCCGCTGTCACCCTCAAGCTCTAAAACGGCTAAGGCGGTGGGGGGCTGGCCCTCTGCTAACACAACAGTTTGGTTGTGATGCTCGGCTATGAACCCGATCTTGATTGTTAGACCTTGGGTCGCCTTGGGGAGGAGGGATACGGTTACCCGAGTCTCTGCTGGTGGGCAGTGAAGGCCGCTGGCTAACACTTTTAACACCAGCTCCTCAGAGCTGTCTGTTTCGAGGTCTTGTGTTAGCCTGACGTGACCACTGTGACTGTCGAGGATTAAGAGTTCCCTGGCCCTCTCAGAGACCTTGGGACTCAGGGAATAAACAATGGCCGCGTTCAGGCCTGCATCTGGGTCGGCGGCGACAACCTGAGTGACCACCGTGTTCTTCTTGGCGCCTCCTGAGATAGTGGCGGTGCGAGGGCTGTCGTGGCTAAAGCTCGGGCAGTTGTCATTAACGTCAGTCACTGTGACAATTATAGATACTGATGCGCTCAGAGGTTGTGCTCCGCAGTCAGCGGCCACCAGCTGCATCTGATACACGTCCAGGGTCTCCCTGTCCAGAGCTGTTTCTACGACCAGCATGATGAGTTGTCCGTCTTCTTCAACCCTTAAAGCGAAAGCTCCTCCAGAACCTCTGAGTTGGTACACCAGCTGGCTGTTTGGTCCACTATCTCTGTCCTGAGCTTGGTCATCCAGCATGAGACTCGTCCCTATGGGTGCAACCTCTGAAATGTTAAGGTGTATTTTGGTGTTTTCAAAACGCGGCGCGTTATCATTGATGTCCTCTACGACGACAAAAAACTGTACGAGGTCCTCAGAGGGTCCCACAACGGCATACTGCAAAATAATGCATCCATCGGCTTTTGTCTCATCAGGGCAGAGGCGCTCACGATCCATCTGTCGCTCTGTAATGAATAAATCGCCGGTATTTTTGTCCATCCACAGGTACTCGTCGGTCAGGAGCTGGTAGGGAGGCGGAGAGAGTTCACTAAGTGATCCAACCAGAGTACCAGGCTCCAGTTCCTCCTTGACAGAAAACCGGAGGGAGCCGCAAGCGATCTGCCCGAGGTGAAGCATAACCAGCAGACTCTGAGTAAAAGCAAAAGAAAACAAGTCATTTCTCTGATCTTTTTTTTTTCCTTGTTTCATTTTCTTTGAAAATGCAGAAATTCCAAGAGATAAATCTATTCAGGTGGTACTGATAACATTTAAACTTCACGGGTGAATGGATAAGTGGAAGAACGCACATAAAAGGCAACGTGATCCCTATCAGTTCTCTTTAACCAATTACTCTCACAAACACATTACACCAAAACAAAAAAGCAAATAACAAAGTTTGATTTGAAACAATTACACAAAAAGTCAATAAATCCATATTCTTAAGAGATTCCCGATGTGCTCAATCCCTCTCAAAATCAGCCAGTCTTTGTTTATGTTCTCCTTAATAATACCCTTCAAGCTGCCTTCCACACAGAGACACTGCGCCGGTAAAAAAAAAGAACCCGGCAGAACCGATAATCTCTCCTTTGATTCACTCACCTGCAGAAGTCCAGCCCAGTTCATATTATAAGGAGTCCCATGGCCCATTGCCCTCGCATGTTACCCAAGTCGGCCGGCAGCAAATGATCACTGAGCTCAGAGGCAGCAATCTAAACCTGCACAGCTGAAGGCATAATTCGTTGATGCCCCTCCTACGACACACACACTGACTGTCCGGCTATGTGACAGTTTAAATGTAGCGTCTCAACAGGTTTACCTGCAGGAGCTGAAATTCTTGTTTTTCACTGCAGCGTTGCAAACAAGCTGCCTAACTACCACTGAAATCATTACCTTTTAAATAATGAATGTAGCAGTTTGCATGTCCCCCTTTGCTTTTCTGTTTAATAGTATACACTTTATGAGGTTTTAACAGCCTTTTAATGATCTTTTTTTGCAATTCTTCCCCCCCCCCCGTTTGAATCCTCTTCCTAGAGAGGCTAATTCATATTCTTGGTTTAAAATCTCCATATATCTGTACATGTATCGATGAGCAGTTCTGGAAAAGCAACTTATTAATGAGAAATGCGACAACATTTTAAGCAGTAATATTGGTTTTAAAAATATATATCTTTATCTAACAAAGTCAATATAATCTCAGTCTATATTTTATTAGAAGACAACTAAATAATAATAATAGAACAATAAATAAATGCTTTGTGCAACTAAAACAACCTGATACTATTCCAGGATGCTCCTTTAATGCCTTTTACAATAACTCACATAATAAATGGCTATTTAGCATGGAAACATTTTTTTATTCTGGTAGTTTGGGAAAACTTTAAATGGAGGACAGTTTTCTCCCTGGTTTTATATGAGCTTAAATGACTTAATTTTTTTCCACCACTAGTAAATAAGCAGGGTTAATGAACTTACATTACATTTCCCTCAGATTTACCTTGTAGGAGCAGGGGGGCCTCTGCTGGCAGAGCAGGGTACTACAGCAGACTAGGACAGCTTCAGTTTATTATTAAAGTTTACCAATTGGAAAGTTCTTTTTTTCTAAGAAACTTGGCATCACAACAATAAAATACAGATGTTAAAATTGTTGCAGCCCAATGCTTTCCTTTCCATAGATCCCTCTGCATTACGTTTGACTCATAAAAAAGAAAAAAATTACGAGCTCATTACGTTTACAGTGCACATAAAGCTATATTATTTCTCTCCCACATTGAAAGCATGCCAGGTATTTCTATTGCGTAACGGGTTATTCCTCCATTTAACTGTCTGCCCTCCCCCGCCTTTTTTTTTTCCACGTACAGTAGACTTCTGAGGTTTTTACTGCTACTTGATTGGCCAGTCAGGTCTTCTAAATGCTGAGCGCCAGCAGAGGGCTGAGGAACAAAACTACAGCTTCCTGACAGCTTCAAACTGTGCTGAGCAGAGACACGCAGCAGCTTGTGGTGAACGTCTTTTTTCCATCATGTCCTCAGATATTACAACCGGTGAGTCCAATGACACCTTAAAACAATTATTCTAATTATATACTACCATGGTAAAAACAGAAAAAAGGGACCTTTTGTATTCTCTTGTTTTTATCCAGACATTTCTCATTATTTTATTTATCTATCATCTTAAACTTGTACGCTGGAGATGAAAGTTTTACTGAAGGCATTCAGTTCAAATTATTCAGTGTTAATTTAAAAGTTTGCTGCTTCTCCTGTGAAACAGTTGCATCACGGGTTAAGGGTTAATCTAGAGCTTTTATGTACAGTTTTGCTTGGATGCAGTGGTCCTTAAAATTTGGGGTTGGGACTACACTAAGTGTCATAGTTCAACAAATTCATGTATAGAGTTAAAATAAAATATCTGAAACATCAACGGTAAAGCACATTTATGCCATAAATGTCAGGAGATGTAAAGAGACGGCACTGGCAAATAAATATCCGTGCTGTATTAGTTGTTTAATGCTGTTTGTGTTGTCATTTATATCATCATCATCAACAACTTTATTTATAAAGTGCTTGAACGCCGGCCACAGCTGACACAAAGTGCTGAACATCTAAAGCAACAAAATGACACTGAGGGATAAAATGGAAAAACTACGCACAGCATTATAAGTTAAGAAACTTGCTACAAAACACAATGAAACAATGCGAATACAGATAAAAACCAAACCGGTAAAAATGAAGTTTAAAATCAAATCTCAGTTGGGTTGAAGGCCAGTGAGTAAAAGTGAGTTTTCAAGCCAGTTTTAAAAACGGACAACGAAGGGGTTTGAATCAAACCCTCGTATAATGTACAGCCAGATAAAAGGAAATGCCTCTATTTGCTTAGCTTAATTTTGGACATTGAGGATATTTCTATATAAAATATATCTTAAATTCAGTTTAGATTCTTGTTTTTACTCCCTCTGCCACTCTGTGTCAGCCTTGCAGCTAAAGCTGCTCCCAGTCAGTCTTGGGGTTTCCTTTCTGCGGAGTCTGGCATCGCTTCCCAACTGCTGTCACATTTTCCACAGACTTGGAGCTGGAGCTGGGCGACGTGCTGCAGGAGTTCCAGGATGTTGTGGAGGAGCTGAAGGCCCCCTCGGAAAGCAAACATCATTCTTACCAGCAGGTCCTGCGCGAGGCCAAGAGCCGCACTGATGACAGTGGAGTGGAAGACTCTGATTACAGTAAGTTAAAAAAAAAAAAAAAACAGAACAACAAACAAACCCCTGCAATGACACTAAAACCGATATTACAACAGTCAAGATGCCGGCTTTCTATGAGAGAATTTGCATAGTGTGTGGGACAGGAAGTACGTTTTAGTACATTGTTGGCTGTTATATAAACAGTGTCTGTTGTCCCTGTGGGTATCACTCGGCGATCTTTAATAGCCTAAACAACAGCGGCTTGACACTTGTAATTTGCATGAAATTATCAGTACAAGAGGACCCATACCCTGCACTCCTCTGGAAAAGTGGCTGTTTGGCTAATGACAAACTGGAATGAACTCCAATTATGGATAACCCGTCTTCTGTAATCGTTCCTTCTCCTTTGCATTGTTGCTCATTTGTCGACGCTTATGAGATGAAAGAGGAGGTGTTTTCCCCTGCTCCCGTGTGCCGTCATTTATTGAAAGCGTGCTGCACCCCCCCCCCCCCCCCCCCGTAACGTTTGAAAAGGCAGGCTGCTTTCAAGTGCTCGGGCTGACACATGGGAGTCACTCACAAACAGGCATTTACCTTCACTTTAGAACACGCTGTTATCATTATGTGTGCAACTCCTGCATTGTCATTGCTACTGATCGCTTATTATGTCTTCTCCATTCCTCCTCGCCACCCCTCTCCCCCTCTCCCAGGCAGTGGAGCATCTATGGGAAACAGTTTGAATGCCAGCGAGGAGGAGCTTCACAAAGCAGACACGACGCTGGCGCTGAAAGGTACTGCAAGCCTCCCATCGTCCCGTCTCCGTTCGGACAGCCATCGTTCTCGCCGTTGATCACTATCACTTTTGCTTCCGATCACTGAAAACAACACGCTTGCTCCTCACATTAGGCTGCGGGCTGTTTTGTTATGAAACAACAAATCCCCTCCTGCTGTGGTTGTGGCTCCTCAGCACCCTACTTTGAATTCCTCCTGCGGGGCTCATGTGGAGTCTGTCTCAGGTGTTTGCGTGTGTGTAAAAAGAGCGACTCCTCGAGTATTTCCATGCATTCACATGCGCATGCTGTTGAATTTAAATTGATATTAAAAAAAAAAAAATAAATCCCCGCAAAGCTGACCAAGAAAGTGTAATATGCTCATCTTCATGGTTTTATGCACACTACCCGAGTCCTGAGGGCATCCATCAAGCTGTCGAGGTTTAGGGATGCTTGGAAGTGGCAGTTCATGCACGACCCGGGCAAGCCCCTCCTGCTGCAGGCCTGCACACAACCAACCAAACACACCCTCCATCATTGAAGACCATTCTGCCAGACAAAAAAATAAAATAAAAACTAAACATTTTTACTATGTTAATTATCAAAGATATTAGCAGACAGACAGATCAGCTACTGATTGCGCAAGTTATCCTACTGTACTTAGAAAGACGAGAGAGGTCTGTCATTTTCATCATAGATACACTTAAACTATGAGAGACAAAAAGAGAAAAAAAAATCCAGGAAATCACATTGTAGGATTTCTATTGTAAACTATAGTGAAAAATAAGTATTTGGTCACTCACAAACAAGAAAGAGGTCTGGCCCTCACAGACCTGTAACTTTTTTTTTAAGACTCCAACCATGGCCAAGACCAAAATTGTAGACCTGCATCATGCTGGGAAGACTGAATCTACACCAGGCAAGCAGGTTGGTGTGAGCAAATCAAACGTGAGAGCAATTGTAAGAAAATGGGAGGCATACAAGACCATTGATAATCTCCCTTGATTTGACGCCCCATGCAAGTTCCCATCCTGTGGGGTCAAAATGATCATGGGAACGGTGATCAAAAATCCCAGAACTACACGGAGGGACCTGATGAATGACCTGCAGAGAGCTGGGTAACAACAGTAACAAAGGCTACCATCAGTAACACAAAATGTTGAGAGGGACTCAAACCCTGCAGTGCCAGACATGTCAAGTTGCTTAAGTCAGTACGTGTCCAGGCCCGTCTGAGGTTTGGGGGACGTCTGGGGGGGGGGGGGGGGGGGGGGGGGGAAACGTCCTGCTTTGGGGCTATTTTTTCTGCAAAGGGGACAGGACGACTGATCTGTGTTAAATGAAGACTGAATGGGGCCATGCATCGTGAGATTTTAAGCCAACACCTCTTTCCATCAGCGAGAGCAATGAAGATCAAACCTGGCTGGGTCTTCCAACATGACAATGATCCCAAACACACAGCTTGGACAACGAAGGAGTGGCTCCGTAAAAAGCATTTGAAGGTCCTGGAGTGGCCTGGCTAGTCTCAGGACCTCAACCTCAAAGAAAATTTATGGAGGGAGATGAAAGTCCGTGCTGCCCAGCATCACTGCTCTAGAAGAGATCTGCAGGGAGGAATGGGCCAAAATACCAGCTACAGTGATACAATCCTGGTGAAGACATACAGGAAACGTTGGACCTATGTCAATGCCAACGAAGGCTATGCTACAAAGTACTGAGATGAACTTTTGTTATTGACCAAATACTTATTTCCAACATAGTTTACAAAAAAATTCTTACCGTGATTTCTACAATGTGATTTGTTGGATTTTTTTTCCATTTTGTTTTCATGGTTGAATTGTACCTATGATGTGCGTGTAAACAGCTCCACCTCCCAGATCTTGCTGCTCTGGGCAGAGGGCCATATTGCCCATATCAAAAAAGCTTGTGTGCTCATGATCACGTCAGTTTGCACAAACAAAGCTGAGAATATCTTTGCTTGGGTTCATATTTCACCATGTGAGTTTTGGGCCAAAGGAAATACCACAAATCTGACACATATTTCCTGACAAAAATGTTCCACCGCTGCTGCTTTTTTTCATTTTTTTTCAGTAGCTCACTGAATTCCTTTTCTTTCTGTCTTCTCATCCTCTTCTTCAGCCAAGCTGGGAGACACGGATGAACTTGAGAGTTTTATCAACATGTTGGACCAGGAACTTGCAGGTATGTATTTCACTCAGTCCAGTCTCTGTGCTCATTATAGTCAAGCTGACAAAACGGCAGGCTGCTCTGTGCCGTGAAGGCCAAGCCTCTGACCGGGTTGCATGTCTTGCTACACGTTGAAAAGGAGGAGAATACGGAGGTAGCCAGCTTGGTTGCTTTCATCTGTTATCCCCCCTCTGTTTATCTCTGAGCACCTTTTTATATGTAAATGCCATGTCTGGGGACACGAGGTGGACTATCTACATGCGCTTTTGTGTTAATGGCATACTTGACTACATGAGCATCCCGATCCTCCTATCAGCTCTAAAGGAATGGTGCATTAGGGGCCCATGAGTGCGCATATTGCCCCGTGCATGCACACGGGTAACAACGAACAAAACATACATCTGCTGCTGCCAATGGTCTCGACACAGAGAAAATGAATGTTGCAAATTAATCGCAACTCCCTCTGTATCTCTACAAGCCTAACCTATTAGTCAGTGCATGTTTGCGGCTGTGCATTGATGTATGCCTGTATGCTTCTCGTTTTATAAACTGTGGCTTGTTGTCGTCGCTAACCCCTACCCCCCCCTCCCTCCTCCTCCCTCTGCAGAGATGTGAACAGAGATACGGGGAGGGCGAGGCACCGAGGAGAAAGTGAGATCCACGCCAGAGCAGATCTGATGGAGCGAACGCTTGTCTCGCCTCTTCGGGGACGGGGGGGGAAGGTTGCCTTCAGAAATTAAAAGGGCACTCGCTTCAATTTGGAAATGCAAGAACACCCTCAGACACCCTTCGGCAATTCAGCGTCCAGCCACGCACCCCCCTCATCCCCACAGCAAGTCCAAGATGTGTGACATATTCCCCCAAAATAGACAAAGCTTCCATCTGTCTGACATGAAAAAACGCTGCCCAGAGTATAGGGAGGATGTTAAAATTCTCATAAGTGCTGTGCCGGTAAAAGGCCTTAAATCTTCATTTCCATTTATCTTTAAAAAGCCTGGGCCTTGCCTGGTTTAAAATTACAGATTGCACTTTAGCTTGAAAGCCTATTTGAAATCCAACTAGTTTAGATCTGCTGTGTGTCATTAGAGGCTACTTGTGAATCAACATTTAAAGTGTACAGTTTTTGTGAATATTCTTTTTTTTATATACATTGTTGTAATATAATTGAACACATAAATAAAGCAACAATTTTGACTGAACTTTATTCGTGATGTCTGTCTTCTGATTCAGTAGAGTCACATATGCATTAACATGACGGGTGAGGAATGAGCCATTATGGCGACGTCTAGTTTAACGAGTTCTCGTCTTTGAACGCAAGCAAAACGACTGTTGCTGGTGTAACGCCGCGTTTCTCAGCAGCCCCTCACCCACAGGTTCACTCTTCTGGTTTCCTGTAGCTTGTTCTGATTATGCTGGGAGTTTCACTTCTGCCACAAACTCCGGAAAACCGCCTCAGAAAGGCCGTAGACACCATGTGAGGAGAGCATAAACAGGAAATGCAGGCAGTGCAACGCGACAAACGTTGGTCCTTTTCAAGATTTTTATGCGTAATTTGATGTCAAAGCCTTTCTTCAAACGCTTTAGCTTTTCTGTTGCATATATCTGTTTCAGATCATCAAACAAATTAGAATGTCAGACATGAACAAATACAAAGTGCATTTTTCCTGTATTAATGAGGGAACAAAGCTATCCACTTTGACTCATTTCATTTCTGAATTCTCAGGCAGCCCTTCGTGATTTTACTTGGATGTTCAATTATGTTTTTTTACAGGTGGTCACCAGCACCCACTGATACAAGGTATAGTTCATTTGGGAGTCTGTTATTTTAGTAGGTTTATTACATGTGTGCGTGCCTTTTAAACTGGGAGTCTCTGCTAAATTTCATCACACTCCCATGTTGACAACAAAGACTTCCCAAACCATGACACATCCATCTTTATGCTTCATGCTTCAAAGTTATTCTAAGGTTGTTTCTCTAGAATGTTGTGTTTATTTGATGCCTCACATGTGTCATCTGTTCCGGTATCCAAATAATTGACTTTAAGACTCATCTATCCAATGAGCATCATTCTGGTTGACCTTGTTTAAAGTCTCCCCGGCAAACCCAAGCTGGCTTCCAAGTTTTGTTTCTGGCAGAGCAAAAGTTTCCTCCATGCCAGTCCCCACATCTGATCTCCATCTGATTGCAGAAACAACAACCTTCACGTCTACAGACGTTCCTGCAGGTAGCCCTGTCAGGACATTTCTAGGGTTATTGGATTGATTTCGCACCATGAAGTCTGCTTTCAGGGTGGAACCGCTTGGATGGCCAGACCCCGGCATGTCGATAGCTGTTTTGAAGGTTCTCCTTTTGTAGACTGTGTGCCGTATGGTGGAATGGCTCGTTTTTAAATTATTTTAAAATCTCTTTAAAATCCCTTGCCAAGATTGTAAACTGATGCAATCTTCTTTCTGAAGGCCTCTGCAGCTGATCCAGAATGCTGCTGCTCGCATTCTCACTAAAAACAGGAAGATAGATCATCACCCCAGTTCTGAAGTCCTTACACTGGCTCTCTGTAGCTCAGAGAATAGACTTTAAAATACTTCTGTTAGTTTATAAATCACTGAACGGCTTGGCACCAAATTCCATTAAAGACCTGTTGTTGCTGTATCAAATCTCCAGACGGCTCAGATGTTCTGGTTCTGGTCTACTCTGCATACCCAGAACCAGAACCAAACACGGAGAAACAGCATTCAGCTTCTGTGCTCCACAAAACAAACTTCCAGAAAACTGAAAAAAACAAAAACAAAACAAAAACAGCAGAAACACTGAGTTCCTTTAAATCAAGACTGAAAACCCACCTGTTTAGCTTTGGACCCTTAGTAACAGGAACGTCGATTGATGTGTATTGATGTTTTCACTTATTACAATTTAATTTAAGTTTCTTACCGTTCTCACAACCGGGTGACTGCTTCGTTGTGTTTACGATGTTTTTATGTTTTCATGATCTGAAGCACTTTGAACTGCCTTCCTGCTGAAATGTGCTACGCAAATAAACTTGACTTGTCTGTGTGAGATTTTAGACATTTTTAGTGGGAATAGACGTTGGGGTGTCCTAAACTGTTCCTGAAAAAAAAATTACTGTTTTCTTTTCAACTGAATTTTACTGAGACATTTAAAAGAACGTTTCTCCAGTTTGCACTGCTTTTTTTTATGGTTTCTTGAGTATTTCTCGAATTCGCCGGTATTGCTGAAGTTAAAATTAAACCATTTGTCAAAATAGGCTTGGAGAAAAGGAATTTCTCTGCCTCCAGTCACACCTGAAAGGCTGGGCTCGACAGGAGACTGCCGTTGTGTCTGTGTTTATCTTCTGCTGTCATTTCACTTAAGTATACCACGGGCGCAGAGAGTGACATGTGCGTGCAGGTGTTTCCTGCAGTTGTCAAAGAAACCCACAGGAGTGTGCTGGATGCTGCGGTCGTAAAGTGTGATTTTTTTCACTCATTACTTGGAATCGTATAATGTGGGACATCTGCAACGTATTCCAGCTGTTGGAGGAAAACCTTATTTTTAGCCCGTTAAGGGATCGCCACATCTGTTCAGAACATGGCTGAACGAGGAGCTAAGCCCGTCAGTCATTAATTAAAAATATCTGGTCAGACGTCTTATTGTAATTACACAGAATCTGGTTTTCTTGGCTGGTAAAGGGCAAGGGAGAGGTTTGGTGCCCCTTGGCGACAAAGACAGCCAATAACAGGGCTTTTACTCCATTATCCTTGTGCTCGTCTTGTAAAGTGCCCGGCAAAAGTATTCATACTCTTGAACTATATTGGAAAGAAATTCAAGGAAAACGAATGCACTGCGAGGCACTGTAAATCCCTGCGCAGCTAAACTGACACGACCCTAGGCACGGCTGAAAACGGGTAGACTGTACCTACTTAATGACAGAACGTCGGAGAAGATAAAAGAGACACACATGAGATAGTGCCCCACGCCTATTCATGTCTTATTAGAGAACATTTTGTTCCCCAGATTCAGCTCTGAAATCCAGTCCCCCTATTTAACCCGGGTGACCTGTAAAAGCACGAGGACAGATCGCTGCAGCAGAGCAAATGAGCTTCACATTTGATGTCCCTGTGAAAAGGCGAGAGAGAAGAATGGGAACAGAAAGACAACAAAGGGAAAATGAAAGTTTCTCTGACAAAAGAGGGTATGCTCAGAGGTAGTGTGGAGTAACCTGCTTCTACTTTGTTGTCTGTTCCACTTATTGTAAAAAGGAAAGAGTGACTGATTGAGGCCACAGCTGCTCGGGAATGTAACAAAGTTGGCATGATGGAACTTCCCTGACAAAAGAGTAGCACATCCTGTTTTCAGACCGAAGGCGAGGAACTGCGACGGTGCAGGAAATGTTGTTGGCGGAGTACAGGTGAAACAAAAAGACATTTGCCACTTCCCACTTTTCTTGAAAGTTTAGATCTAGCTCTGAATGCTGAAGCCTGGTAGTTGCTTTTTCACATTTTATCATATTACAATTGCAATATAAAAATTGTATATGATAGACCAACATAAACTAGGGCATAATTGTGACGTAGGCAAAAAATGATACATGGTGTTCAAACATTTATTTTTCTTTTTAAATCTGAAATTGTGGTTTGCATTTTTATTCAACCCCCTTTACTCTGATA
Source organism: Fundulus heteroclitus (assembly GCF_011125445.2). Taxonomy (NCBI): domain Eukaryota; kingdom Metazoa; phylum Chordata; class Actinopteri; order Cyprinodontiformes; family Fundulidae; genus Fundulus; species Fundulus heteroclitus. The sequence goes on along the minus strand of NW_023397439.1, from coordinate 584,984 downwards.
CCCCCAAATGAAATCCAGTAGACAATCACGTGCCTTTAGAAAAACAAGTCCAACTGTGCGTAATCTCTCCATAAATAGGTCTGATCCGATGATTGCTCAGAGGATTGCCAGAGAACATTAGCGTCAAAACAGTCTCATGAAGACCATGGAATATAGCAGACATATCAAAGGCAAGGTTTTCAGGATATTTAGAGCACAGTTAGGTAATTATACCTTAGCCTATTACCACAACCCCATTTCTATTGACCTCTTGAGCAACTATTTAAGGCCCCGTCCACAAGAACATGGGCTTGGCTGTATCTGACAAACATTTTAGTCGGATAGGGGCTCCCATCCAGACAAAGTGGCAACATTTAAAACCTGCTCCCAGAGGCGAGAAGTTTGAAGCTGCCCCCCGTGGCTTCGTCTGGGCCAACACTATCCGCATAGCTGGCTACAAACTGCCGTGTTTGGGAACCTCGCCTCTCCGCCGACAACTCAAACAACAAGTAACAACATTGCTACCAACACCTGGTGTTCCACCTAAACTGAGGGGCAAGGCACGGAGACCATAATCTTTGAACCAAGAGACTCAGTAGCTCTGGAGGGTCCACACCTCAGGTGAAAGACTGTCGACAGAACAACCATTAGTTGTGCAGTCTGACTTTCATAGGAGAAAACCAAGAAGACAGTCATTGTTAAGTGAAAGCCACGAGAAGTCATGTTTAGAGTTTGCCACAAGCTATTTCAGGGGGCCACAGCAAGCACGTAGAAGACGGTTTCTTCGGTCAGATGACAGTCACAAACGCGCCACATCACACTGAACACACACTTTACTTTAAATGCATTGGTCAAGCCCCTCCTTAGATCTACAACCAGTTACAGCTTTGAGCACTAAAAGGTATGCTGGGAAATTGTTACTTTTGGTCCCAAAAATGACTCAATGGGATTGCTCCTCTGAAGTTGTAGTTCTGAATGCCTTTCTTCTCTCCTTACACTATCTAGAGCGTGCTGGTAGATTTAAAAAGCAGTGGAAGACCTACCTTTTTAGACAGGCTTTTAGTTATACAGGGAACTACTGCTTTCTGTTTACTCTTCTTTACTGATTTATTGTTTTTATAGTTTTATAGTAATTTTATGTACACTTCCGCTTTATGTATTTTATGGTATACTAAGAAACCTTATGTGATATTTGTTTTCTCATAAAAGGGCAGTGCAAAAAAAAAATCCCCTAATTTACTAGCTTTCACCATCCTCACAATAAAACACGGTAAGGACAGCAAAGCGGTGCTTTCCGTGAACAGGGACAGAAAAGCACGGTCAGCTAATGGCCAGACGTACAGGGCGAACAAGCAGACTTGGGCGGAGGTTCACCCTCAAGCAGACATTAAAGAAAAATGTACTGTACAAACAGCGGCTCAGATTAAGGAATATTCATCTGTTATAGTGGTGCACCGAACGCCCAGGCCTGAATGCAAAGTAGAATCTGTGGCAAAATTAGATTATTCTCCAGATGTGCAAAGCAACTAGACATAGCACAAGAACAGGGGCTGTGGAGATACTGAATACATAAGCATGCAACATTTTGTAGATCTTGGTTTGCAAAAATTCTTTCTACATCACAAGTCTGCACTGATCCCGATAAAAAACATAGAAGTCGGTGGTCGTAACATAACACTTTGACTATGTAAGAACAGCCACTGTAGCTCTCTATCTGGTCTCAGAGCTGGGACACTGCTGCAGCACTAATCCACTGCCATTTTACCGCGCTTGGAAAGTAACAAGCGGCTAATTATGTTGCATGATTTTTATTAGATTGCTCTTTCGTGAGATCAAATGTAATAAATCAGTTTGTCTTAGGGGAACACCTCCCCATTGTTTATCCGCTCATTACTATGAAGCGGGTGTTTGATTGACAGCATGCCAAAGCGAGAGGTCAGTGTGTCAGCCCGTCATTGTTTAGACAGCAGACAGACTAAATAATGAATGTTCAGAGTCCATTAGCTGGTGAATTAAAAAGAATTGTTGCCATGATGAGACAGGGAATGGTCCTGAGAGATGAAGACATAATAAATATTGGACCCTTTATGGCCCCTACCTATAGCATAGTAATCAATGTCACATAGACTTAAAATCGCCAAACACAATGCGGGTTTATTTTAAGCTAAATGGGAGGGTAATGAAGATGTAATTGAGTATGGCAAAAAGGAGACACTTGTTATTATCAGACAATGAGTAAATGAAGCAGAGATATGGCCTGCGCAGTGAAGCTATCATGGGCGAGATGAGAGCAGCATGCGGAGCACGTAGTCCTCTGTCATCTGCTTGATGAGAGAGTCGAGCAACACCTCTCCCCTGTGAGTTCCACAACTGGTCCGGGCTAACAACGCACTCCGGAGGAATTACTTTGTTAAATCGCCTAACACACACACGCATTAGCTGCCAAGACAACCCCGGCACACACGATATGAATGGTCGGACTCAGACTGGGTGTTGCATAACTGAGCCTGGATCAAAGACCGAGAGATCGCCACTTTGTTACTCTAGCAGAGCTCACAAGGAGAAGAAAGAGCTGGGTAAACTATCTACTGCCGCTCGCGACACTGTGACGAGCAAAGGTTTGGGCCCTGCTAGGGAACTAGAAAAAAGGTAAGCGTAAGCAATGTCAGAATCCGAGGAAGCATGTTTTTACCAACAGAAGAATGAAAAGTGTTTATGATAGTAACCATGGTATTTGCACATTTCTCAGCAATACACGGTTTGAAAAATGCTGAGTAATAAAAACTACCCATTTAGTTCTTGATGAAATATGGACAGATTTGGCTGGATCCAAACAAATAGATTTTATGCAAAATTTGGCTGAAGTGACTAGCATTATTCAATTTCCCTAAATTGACAGACAAATCGACAAGAAGCAGCCAAGGAGGCCTGTGGTAACTCTGGAGGAGCTGTAGAGATTCAATGCTCAGGCGGGAGAGACGTCTGACAGAAAAACCGCTAGTTATGCACAAATTGGACCTTTGTGAAAGAGTAGCAAGAACGTTAGAGGTCTGATTTTGGGACTTTTCAAACATGTGGAACAAGTTCCTCGGGTAGATAAGACCAAAAATGTTTTTTTTTTTTTTGACCTACATTGAGTGCGATGTGTGGCACATGCATCCCAAACATACAGTTCTTAGAATAAAACATGGTGGTAGCAGCATCTTAACGTAGGAATGCTTTTTTCCAACAGGACTAGGAGAGCTCCTCAGAGTTGATTGGCAGATGGATGGAGACAAGTAGAGGTCAAACCAACAGGAAAAAAACAGGTTCGAGGCTGCAAAGGGATTGAGACTGAGGCTATAGGCCAATATTCAGGCTGCCAAAGAATTTAAAATGAACATGTTGCCTGTCTTTATTGACTTAAGGAATATTTTTTAGTTTAAAGTATGAATGCTTGACATAGCTAGCCCTAGCTTGCGCAAACTGCAGAGCAAGTTAAATGAATATTTTATCTTAAGTGAAACCAAACTCGCACTTTAGTGAGAACCGTAGTCATTAAACAAACCCACTGACATTTATTACACTGCAAATCTTACCACCTTATCATTTCAGTTCAGGTTCAGTAAAGTCTAAACAAGATGTTGTGTAGTTCAGAATGCCGGTTTGTGATCATGTGATGAAGTTTCTTCTAGTTTCTTCTTTATTTCAACAACCTGATTCATAATTTTAACTCAAGTTGTGCCATGAAGCAACCCCTCATGTAGACAATTATTGCAGAGTATGTCAAGTAGCTTTTAATATTGGAATTGTTAAGAATATTGCCTGATTTTTATCAGTCTATAATATTTGTTATAGAGTTTCTAAAACTGTAGAAATGCATGCTATTTACATTCTACCACTACATATAATTAGTCTCTATATTAAGTCGGTATATTGGGTAATAATTGGGTCGAACAATAGCTCCAAATAACAGATGAGCATCTTTTTTCCCCCAATTTGTTTCAGTATCAGGGCAGAAAATCATGAAAATACACACAAAAGTATTGTCTGTGTCTCCCCTGAGCTGTGTTAATTTATTTTTACATGTGACATCCGTGTGCAGGTGTTTCCTGCAGTCGTCAAGGAAACACACACAAAAGGGTGCAGCGAACGCTTCCCATTTATAGTGCGATTTTTCACTCACGACTCGAATCCAGCCGTGTAATTTTGCTGATGTGTTCACTATTATTTTTAACGGCCTGAGAAACAGCCTCGTCTATGTTTAGAATCAGACTAAACGAGGAACCAACTACTTCAGTAATCAATTTGAAATATTTAAGGACATGATTTTGTAAATTGCACAGACTGCTGGCTTCGGGCTAATGAAAAACAAACAAGCTGTTTGCTTGAGGCTTCCTTTACATTTCCTCACAACTCCACACTGTTTAGCATGCGGGGAGAAGCACAAGTCTTGGGAAGCATTCCGATAAGCCCCGAACACCGTGAAACCTTTTTAAGGTTGCAGAATGCTGTGGCAGGACAGCTTGCCCTTAATCTCTCGCTGTCATCTGATAACTTTTGTCTCTGGACCTACCTTTCTGTGTCTTACATCTGCGTGAAGATATTCACGTATGTACAGAGCAGTGACAAAGGAAATGAACAAGACTGATATTGGAGACTACAGGTTGCGGTGGTTGCAATCAATCCCATGCAATGATAACAATACAGTTGTTGATTTGCTTTCCCTCCATGGTTACAAGCCGATCGGCTAAAATACGAGAAATCAGCGTCCAGCTCACTTTGTGCCACATGCAGTTGCTCAGGATTCAACCACCAAGCCTGTAAAAAAAAAAAAAAAACACTTTGCTGCAGAGTAAGGATTTTTGTTCTTTAGCACCTATTCTTATAGTTTTGTTTTTATTCACAGTTTATTTGGCAATACAGAAAACAGGAAACAAAAAAGAGAAGAAGAAATGTAGGTAATTCGTGTCCATTTTTGTAATAAGACCAAACTCTGAAATGTGGCAGACATTAAATCAGAAAATACCAATATCTTTTTTAAGCTGCTGAGCCTTTAGACAGAAGCTATGATGCATCATTTGCTACAATTATATGTCATGGCATTTTGTCTGACTATTTACCATAGTGAGGATATTGAATTTGCCTAGAAAATGAAACCATTTGATGGACTTAGCTGTGATTGGTTTTAAATCACTTGTTATTGAATTGTGATTTATATAATAATAAAGAAACCTTAAAAAATCTTCCGAAATAAGACAAACTGGTATAATTTCTGCAAAAAAATTCAGTTTCTACTAGTTTTATGTACAGGTTCTTCAAACATGTACAGGCTGCTTGTGGAAGTCAAAAGGGGCTTTAAGCAGAATTGGATTTGGGGCCCCTCTTCTTGTTGAGAACATCACCACCACTAACACCGCTTTAATAGAGATTTGATGGAATCCAAGAAGGGAGCCAAGTTAAATTGGCAGAGCTTAAAAACAATAATAGATAACAGGTTTTAGTTTGCTGACATGTATTTGTGAGCAAACAAAGCTAAAAAAAAAAAAAAAAGAGATCAAACTGGTAGCACCCGATTGAAGCTATGTTAAGATAACAATCAAACAATAAAGAAAATCTTTGCATTTTTACCAAGTAAACTTTCTTTTTTCTTATTTATCTGTGCTGAAACTGTCATTACATATGTAATATGATAGACTGATAGACTCTCCTCTCCCTTCTCACACCAACCTCTATTTTGATATTCTGTTATTTACAAAACTGTAATGTTCCCCTGCACTCCTGACTGTTACTATTGTAACAACTGTTTATATGCATCTTGCACTACTAACTATGACTGAATATTGATTTGCACTGCTGACTGTTTATTCACAATTGTTTACATATACATTTGCAATACCATTCTTTAACTGTAATATGCAATAACCTTCCACTGCACTTTAATTGAAATAGCTTCTGTCCAAACTTTATTTATTCATTTTATAGTAATAGCTACCCGTATATCATGCTCACAATTCTGCCTATAGTGATAGCCATCTGTACATATATTCATAGTACATGGAAACTCTGTTATGATAACAATCATCTGTATATTATGCTATTACACATATCTGTAAAACTCTACTCATAGTAATATCCACCTGTATATTATATTCAGTACATATCCAGCTGTAAATTTAGCTCACAATACTAGTTATCTATATATTATATTCATAGGACAAATCTATCAGTAAAATTCTGTTTATAATAGTATTCATCTCTATATTTATTCAGTAAAAACCAGAGTTGCGCCGATGCCATTTTTTGGCCCCGATACCGATACCCAATACCTGGCTGTGCAGTATCGGCCGATACCGATTCCATACCGATACCATCTGTTTGAAATTGATGTGTATGTATATAGTAAGAACAGCATACTACTTGGATGTAGAATAATTGCCATCATGATTTTGTCAAGCTGCTACCTTTGTAAAGCAAGAAAAAGACTAATACAAAGTGAATCCAGTAGAACTAGTGAGTGTCGGGAGAGAGAAGGCTGCGTTCAAGTGACATACAAACATCAAAATGGTATCTGTGCCCTATTTGTTGGTACTCGCCGATACCGATACCACCATTTTAGTGCGGTATCGGGGCCCCGGCCGATACTGGTATCGGTATCGATGCAACACTAGTAAAAACCACATTGTCCTGTACTTATGGAACCATTGTATATCCTGCACTTGCTGCTATTGCACTTCTGGTTAGACCTAAACTGCATTTCGTTGCCTTGTACCTGTACCTGTGTAATGACAATAAAGTTGAATCTAATCTAATCTAATCTAATCTAATCTAATCTAATCTAATCTGATCTAATCTAATCTAATCTAATAATATTCTCATCCTCAAATTTTTTTTCGATTCAAGTTTTCGATCTGTGGTCTGTAATAAAATAAAGTATTTTAATGGGAGGCCCCTGATGGTCTGGGTTCCCTAAGCTGTGGCCCTGAATGTTTTTTTTGCATCTGCCGAAGCATTACACAAATCATATGAGAAACACCTTGCAAAAATAATAAATAAAATAAAAATAAAATATAGAAGTCAAGGTTTTGGTTAATCTGCTACACTGTTGTGACAATTTCTAAAGGAACTTGATGGTAAAAAATATCTTTTATCAGAATATAAAAGATTAAGCAATAGAAATATTGAGACATTTGTCAGGATCATAGCAGCAAATCAAAAAATATTTTTTTCTGCAGTAAACACAAAGCCGGACAAGTTTTCAAAATAGATCCTGAAGCCTTTTCATGTAGTCTGTCAGCAACACAATGAACTTCATTTGTTTGACCAAGAAAATAACCATGGTCATCTTTAAGCCATGATGGATGCTAACATAAATCCCAAGTTTGAAGCAACACTTGATAATCATAAAAATCCTCTTCAGAGCTTAAACTGGTACAAATCTATTAATATCACCTATTGAGGTTTTCCATCGTATGGCCTCCCATGCTTCTTTGTTGCTTGTAGACTCCATATTCTGCTGGTATCGCTTCAAATAGTTATGTGACATGCCGGTACAGCAGTCAGAAGGATGTCTTATTGTACATTCCAATGCAATATCCATTAAATGCTACAAATAATCTAAATAGAGCAAACAACTTTTTGTGAATTTTGCTTACACCTGAATTGTGCGTTGAGATCTCTATGTCGCTCCATTCTCCTCATGATGTCAATGACAACTTACCCTGGATCATGTGCAGTCCTCTTGACAATAATGCTTGGCAGTTGGGGCTGATGATACAACGGGATGTATAGATGGTATATGAAAATCAAATCTGGTCCTTCCAGCATACACCTTTCTCTTTATCAACTGCTTCCATGTGTTTTTCATTACCGAATTTTCCAGAAACCAATGCACTGTTGTGATATACTGTAAGGTTTTTCTGTAGCCGTATTGGAACACAACTAAAAACCACTCAAAAGCAACTGTTAATAATAATAATAATAATAATAATAATAATAATAATAATAATAATAAAAACACTTACTTTGAGCGTATTTTGAGGCATGTTTTGCACTGGGCATACACCGGTCTGACGGTATAGCACGGTTTTGTGACGTTCAGCTTTGTATAAAAATCCAAATCAATCAATAAAAACTTCTATTAGTTTATCTGTCTTGCTCAGCACGGCAGGAACACAGTTTACATTTTTGATGTCACCTTTTAACATTGTCTGTTTTATTGAGATGTTCATGTTTTCAGAATTGTACTTAAGTTGACCATCACAGTTTTTTTTTTATTTTGTCAATTAAAACAAGCGTTTCACTGTTCTAAAAGCCCAAATGTATCAGGTCTTATGTCCATAATGGCACCTAGCACAAGGAGAGCTCGCTGATAGAGAACACTTTTCTATAGTTTGTTTGGATTTTTCTTACTTCTCTTACGCAAATCCAAATCCCAACATATAGTTGTGTCATTTCCTGTTATTTACTCTGGCCCCTGTCTCATTGTATGGGAGAGGAAACCAGTGTAATTCTTTTGAAAGGAGTTCACTCCCCAGGAATGTGAGTCATCTCGTTGTCTGGACTTTAAATGAGCCATTACATCACTGCTGAGTGGAGGATTGCTCGACTCCTTCCTCTTTCAGCTCAATTTACTTGAAATCACAACTAAAAATCAAACAGAGAACTCAAAAAGAGCTCCAAAATAGTATGTTTATTTATTTTTTGATCATATGATGCTTTCGCCCTAATTTATAAATCAGAGGAAGAAAGAAAAAGGGGGGATTAAAAGGCTCTGAGAAGATGTGGATGTGTGAATGGAAGTGACAGTGAACATAGTTTTAGCAAATGCCATGAGCTACCCAGAGGGCCAGACACAGAAAGTGTTGAAAAGAAGCAAGCTGGGAAGCTGTCAGTCACACAGGGCGGTCTGAGGGCATCTTTACAGCTGTGAAAATGCTCGGAGCATGTAAGAACTTACAGGAGAGAGGCTGCAAACAGAGATGCACAGTTGGAGGCTTAAGAGGTTTTTGTTGTCACTGGAGTTGCGTGTTCGACTCTTGATGGCTTTTTTCTACACGAAATATTTTACATTAATCTGCTAAAATTATACCATGAAGCCAAATTGTTTTGCTAGGTGAAGATCCTACATGTAGATGTAATTGCCCATCTTGTTAAATCACAAATTATTAACATATTAATCACAATGTTTCACTTTAATTTCACTAGCCACACCCAGGCCTGAATACCATCTGACAACATGAAGTAAGCTAAGATAATAAAAAAGAAATCTTGTACCAATCTATAGAAATTGTTTATTTTTTCTTGAGTCTTGGGACTCCAGCAAACCACAGTTTCACCCAGGACAGCAGCTAAAGCAGGCCCCATTTTCCTCGGTCGAGGTCAGTGGTCAGAACTTAACAGCAGTAAAGAGGCGTGGCAAAGATAGCAGTAATCAAAACCACCGCTGACCAGAAAGGACACATAGGTGTCAAATATTTGATATAAAAACAAAACACAAACATCTCAATGATCCTCGGGACATCTGGGGGAAAGATTCTGTTGATTAACAAGACAAAGTGAAATTTTATGGAGAGTTAAATTTATGAAGCATATTATTTTTTTTGCATCAATGGATTCTACTTTCTGCCAAACAATATTAAAGGAGAACGTCTGGCCATCAGCGACTTTACATTCAAACACATTTGGGTTGTAGCTACAGCAAGACAAATATCCAAAGCAACCTGAAAAGTCCAGCTCTGAAAATCCCAGATTCAAATATGATTCAGATGCCATGTCATAACGTTAAACGGGCCGTTTGTATTCGAAACCCGTCAAATGCGGCTGAATTAAGACAATTCTGCACAAAACGACTGTCCCAGTTCCTCTATAGTGACGCAAAGGACTCATTGCCAGGTTTGATGGTGGAGCAACCACATCTGAGGCTTAGCTGGCAATTGCTTTTTCACCAAGGGCAAGGTTATTCTATTCCTCTTAATACATGAAATCATCAAACTGCATTTTATGTTTACTTAGGTTGTCTTTGTCTGATATCAAAAGTTGGTTAATTGAGCTGTAACACTTAACTGTGACAAAAACAAAAACAAAACAAAACATGAACCTGTCATGGGATGCATTACTTTTCCACAGCACTGTTTGATTAGTTGAAAACATCTATTATGTATTTATTGTGTAAACCGGAGGCCAATAGATCCAGACTTTGAAATGAGAGGAAATGGCTTTCAATTTACAAACCTTTTTAGGTCAACTGTCCATTATAGACCAAGCCCCATCTGGCTGATTGAGAAAGAGAACGTGGCGTAAACACATTCTACAACTCAAAACGATGGAGAATGAACTAAACAGGGTTAACATTTGGATCTTCACTGACAAATTAAGTTCGGTGCCTCAGAGGGTGAAGAGGCTTAACTTCAAAGGCTGTTTTCCATTCTTTATGAGAAAAAAGTTCCCTTTTTTAAAGTAAGCTCTGATATTAGGGTTAAACCCTCAACGTATTTGATCTGTAAGATGTGTGAAATGCCTGGTAGCTTGGATTAGCGCTGCAGATCATACTGGTGCCACTGAAAGTATTTGTAATGGAATCTCGGCGATAGAAACAATTTTTTTTTTTTTTTTTTTTGACGTCCTCTGCAGTCCGTAATGGAGCCGCCACCAGGTTCTGACACTAAAGGTCCACTGACGCAACCCTCCTCCTTCGTCAGCAACAGACATCTGAGAGAGGCATTAGTGGACTGCCATCTGATGGCGAACTCCAGCTGATGCAACGGAGGCAGAGTGATGGGTCTGCGGCGCAGCCGACAAGGAGCAACTTTGCAAAACAGCCACGGTTAAACCACATAAGGCCGTGAACGAAAAGTGGGATTTGATCCTGGAGATTTTGGATGCGGCTATGAAATGTCTTCCCCCCCCATCCTGCCGCCAGAATTGGAGCAGACAAGTGAGAAAAATCAGCCATCAAGTAGCATTTCATGCTGACTGGATATTCCAGGCTGGGTACTGGATATGAAACGGGCTCACGTCCTGCTGTCCTTACTTCCCTTAACACACCGGGAGCATGCATGCTTTAGTCTCAGCAGCCTCAGTGGAATCTTGAGGCCATCTATCTTATGGAGGGCAGATCATTATGTAGTCGACAAGCAGCTTTAGGCCCGGGGCAGGTGGGAATGCTTGTACGAGATGAACTATGGGGACTACTCCTGTTTATTGGACTTCTGTAAAAGCCAAACTGGCCTCTTTTTACTGCTCAGCTGCACAACACGTTTGATCTTTTCCTGGTGTTGCAATGCCGCATCAGTCTGCGGTGCCCAAAGCTGCGTTTAAACCATGTCGTGAAAGGTTTTTGCTTTATTTTTATGAAGTAGCTATCTTTTATTTATTAAAAATACCCCAAGAAAATAGAAGGAATTAAGTGTGTTTGTAAGTTCCAAAGGACCAAAGTGTCCTATAACCTGCAGCCCCCCCCCATCCCCCCCCAAAAAAAGCTATTGTTTAGATTGCAGCTTTGTAATAGGACAGATGTGGCCCCTTCGTTTGCTGGTTTATTGAACCATGAGGCGCAACAGCATCTGTGCTTTTTAAAAACTGAATAATGTACCACCAAGTGCGCTTCCCAGACATTTCTTAAAGTGAATTCACTTGCAATGGGATACATTTTTCATTTGGCTCTCCTTAAATAGCAGTTTAAGGTAATAAAAAAACTGAGAATTTTCATTTCATTGTGGGAATTTGTAGCAGTAAATAAAACAATAAAAACTGAACATTATTCTAACATTTTAAGGAGCACGGGTACAATTCAAATGATCCTGAATCCAATATTTTTGCTGAAAATGATTAAAAGATACTTTCAGCAAAGCAGATGTTCAAGCCTTCACAACTCTGGTAAACGGGTATGCACTCATTCACTTATCTTCATTTAAGCATCTATAGGACATGAAATCATGACGATAG